>NC_056749.1:836071517-836201517 GCF_019279795.1 Protopterus annectens
ATGTCTAATCATAGCCACACCTCAGGCTTCATGCCCACTGTGTGGTGCACAGCTACAATTATCCCAGTCCACAAGGGGGGATCCACCTTCTATCCTGGGAACTATAGCCCCAGCAGTACGACTTGCCTGATCTGCAAGGCCATGGAATGCATTATCATGGAAATTAAAACAAAGACATTGGCAACCTGCAAACACTGAACCCCAACCAGGTTTGGTTTGTGAAGGGCCGATCATGTCACCTTAACCTGATTGACAACTGTGAATCAGTCTCCAGAGCTGTGGATGAGGGCAAGGTGGTTCACACAGCCTATCCGGACCTTGCCAAGGCCTTCAACACAACTCCCCCAGTATGGAATCATAGATAAATGTATCAAGCTGGCCATTAATCCCTATTTCACCTGATGGGCTGCCAACTGCTGTACTGACAGAACCCACACTGTAAATGTAGGTGACACCAACCCCAGCCCCAGACAAGTGACAGTTGGAGTACCTTAATGTTTAGTCCTGGCACCACCCTTGTTTGCCATCTACTGCTCTGAAGTACAGTCCAACAGTAAGGGAGTCTGGCAAACAGAGGTCGCAGATGATTGCACACTGGGAGCCAATATTGAATCCCCACATGATGTGGATATTCTACAGAAGGGCCTTACAGAAAGATATGCTTGGTGCCTGCGCCATGGCCTCAAGATCAATGCCAAGAAATGTATAGTTATCTCCATTGGGAAGGGACATGTACCTGTGGAGTACCACATAGGAGGCAGTACACTAAATACCTAAAGTGTGATAAGAGACTTAGGGATACAGGTGGACAGTGGTCTCATCTTTGATAACCGCATCACCACAACAGTCATGAAATCCACCTCTGTGGCACACCTCGTCACTAAGGGCTTTACATCCAGGAAAAAGGAGGCCATTGTCCCACTGTAGTCATCTCTCAGTAGACCCAGTACAGACTACAATGGCCCATTATGTATGTACCTCACAAAACATCTGCAACAAATAGAAAGGCTGCAGATACACCTCACTAAAAGAATCACAGGCCTAAACCTGATGCCCTATGCTGACCATCTGAAAATCATCCAGCTATACTCTGTCACATGTCATGCTCTCAGAGGTGATCTCGGCTTAGCATACCATGCCATGTCAAACCCACAGCTGTTGGACATGCTACATTTAAAGAATTCCAAACCCTCACAGCCACATGCTCCAGGGATCCAAATCTTGTCATCAGAATAACAAATACATGCTGGAGGGATTTATTCCTGACCCAGAGACTCCCCAGACTCTGGAATAGACTGCCCATACATGTCAAGCAGAGTGCCTCTTTGGCCCTCTTCAAATGGAACCTGGACCATTG
Source organism: Protopterus annectens (assembly GCF_019279795.1). Taxonomy (NCBI): domain Eukaryota; kingdom Metazoa; phylum Chordata; order Ceratodontiformes; family Protopteridae; genus Protopterus; species Protopterus annectens. The sequence goes on from NC_056749.1 coordinate 836,072,875, forward strand.
GATGAGAGATAGGAAATGGACCCCAGGGATCATGTCAGTTGCCCTGATAGACAGGGGTCCAGGGAAGTAAATATTGTAGGAAGACATAGTCAGGGAATTGTCATGGTTAGGCATGTATAGGCCCTAGGGCTGATAGCCTAGTACCAACCTATGAACCTATGACCTACACTTTCCATTGCCCAACCTTGGCAAGGCTGCTGATGTCATTCACTTTGAAATACACATCTGGAGAAAAATGAGCCCAGTAAGCTCCATGGTGTGTGCTATAACTGTGTAATGCTGTAGTGTGATGTACTAGTTGAGTAGGAGCTCTAATCCCAGACATGGCAAGTGTAAACATTTGTGTGTTTGTGTGTGTGTTTGTCTGTATAGGGATCAATGCTTTTGAGGCCAATCACAGTTACTACAACTTCCATTGCCCTACTTTGGCAAGCCTGCTGATGTCATTCACTTTGAAATACACCTTTCGGGAAAGACTAGCCCATTAAGCTTCATGGCACGTGCTATAACTGCGTAATGCTGTAGTGTGATGTACTAGTTAATAGGAGTTCTAATCCCAGACACGGCAAGTGTAAAAGTTTGCATGTGTGTTTGTTTACCTATGTAGGGATCAATGCTTTTGAGGCCATTCACATGCACTACAACTTCCATTGCCCTACTATGGCAAGCCTGCTGATGTCACTCACTTTGAAATACACCTTTGGGGAAAACTAGCCCAGTAGGTTCCATGGCATGGACTATAACTGTGTAATGCTAACGTGTGATGTATTAGTTAGGTAGGAGTTCTAATCCCAGACATGGCAACTGTGAGACTTGGTGTGTGTGTGTGTGTGTGTGTGTGTGTGTGTGTGTGTGTGTGTGTGTGTGTGTGTGTGTGTGTGATACGTATCCTGTGTGGAGGTAGTGGTGAGTGTGTAACAACAGGACTCATTGTGGAGCAGGTTTTGCAAATTTCTTATACAGTGGGCCTATTATATATCACAGTGTCCACCTTACAAGGATAACAGATGTCAAACAGCAGAGAGGCTGGGGTAGACAATCCATACCCCTACATGTGACATCACTGCTTGGTGAAAAATATAGGCAACCCTTGTATTACCCAGAGAACACTCTCCACCCATGTCTCATACACAAACACATTCAGCTAGGCAACAACCACTATGTTGGTAGTTCCCTGCATATTGCCCACAGAAGTAACCATGGTGTGATTGCAGTGGACTACAGAGGACATGACACCCTGTCCCATCCCTACAATAGGAAAATCATTGCATACAGTGCTCCTTCACTATGTTCCCCACTGGACACCTGCAACAACTGTAGAACCAGCAAATGTAACCCACAAAGGACATACCATGCCCTTAGACACATGCCCTGTATGGACAGGTGCCACTGCCACCAGGGAATACCTTTATCATGCTGTCAATGTAGGTGCAGGGTCAACCTGGTGTCCATTGCCAGTTCTCACCTCATGAGGTCAGGAATGGCACATCTGATGATAACAATCTGTCTAGACAACATGTCCCAGACACCCCAGGTACACTTCCACATGTCACAGAATATGTATGTGGGAAGTGTGCACATCCCAGACATCGTCCATGTTATGGAATATAGAACACATACATGGCAAGCATTGCACAGCACTGGCTACCCACAATAGTAACCTAGATAACTGGATGGTAAATACAATACCCACCTGTGTGGGCCAATCCAGACACTACACCCCTGAGCCACACTGCAGACCATTCTCCTGTGGCCTGATTCCAAGGTATACCCTTTAACTAACCTTGTACAGCCTTCTGACACAGCCTACCACTACACACCTGTGAAGAAATGCACCCATGCATGTCAGTACTGGCAAACCTGTGTGTGTGTGTGTGTGTGTGTGTGTGTGTGTGTGTGTGTGTGTGTGTGTGTGTGTGTGTGTGTGTGTGTGTGTGTGGAATATAATGATTTGGACACCATTTACTCTCACTACACCTCCCATTGGCCTACTGAAGTATGCCTTCTGGTGTCAGACACCTTGACATACCCTTTGCCCATATATCATCCTGATAACCCCTGTGGTGCATGTGATACCTGTGTATTACTGTATTGTGGCAAACTAGCTAGTTAGGAAGTCTAATCCTGACACTGACAACTGTGAGAATGTGTGTGAGTCCCTGAGAGAGTGTGGCTGTGTTGATCTTGACACCTGTTCTTGTGGACAGGCACGTGTACTACACCTACCTTATCCCTCCTTTATCACTGTTGCTGATGTCACTCACCATCGACTATACCTTTGGACAGCACCCAAACATGTAAGCTCCGTGGCGCATGCAATAACTGCATTGACATGTGATAGCAATACATAGTCAGGCAGGGGGTTGAAACCCTGTACTGGTAATTGCATGACACAAACTTGCTTGGGTTTTATTCTCCCACCCCCTCCCTGTCTTACTTTGTCTCTGTCTGTCTCTCTCACTCCCTGTCTGGTGGATGTGGAGAAGTACACCTGCTTTGCTTAGGCAGCAGCTTGTGTTTTGTGAGTGATGCTCATGATCAGCTGATGGCCTCTGTATGAATTGCAGATCCCCACTAGTTGGTTGCATGTGGAACAGCTGTGGTAGTATTTCCATAGCCAATTGCATGGAAACACACTCCTATAACTAGGAACATCATGTGGGTGTTGGCCCTTTTCATTCACTGTGGGTAGGAATTCATGTTGGTGTTTGGCAAACAGCATCACAGATGGTAGTAGGATATACCTCTAACAACATACACTGTAGAGACAGGGGATATTCCAGGCATGACTACGGAATGTAAGTGTTGCTCTTCTCCATTTGAAGTAATGTTGGTTTAACAGGGTTTGTGTGGATATAGCTGGTCTATATGATTTAATACCTGTCATGACAGTGTTATGTGTTTGAGGAAACTCCCACCTGTAGGGTTATCTGCAGACTGGCCAGTGTTTGGTGTCTTATGTGGCTTGTGTTACTCACATATTACCTATCTTAGAACTGCAGAAGCATAGACTGAGGATTGTAGTCAGTATATGGTGACAGCCATGAGAGTTACTGACTTCATATTCCTCATAGGACATATGTCACAACAAACCCTGTTACAATAGTAAATGTATGAGGTTATCACAGCAACATGCCGATATTGGCCCAGTGTTTTTGCCTCCAGCCACAAGTCTGTCAACCTTTGTACATATGTCATGCAGTAAGAGGTGCATATGTCTGTACACCATTATTTATTGACATCATACCTGATAACAAGCCAGTCAGATATCACACTGCTAGACATGTTATGTATAGTAGGGTTATATTTGAGGCCATAACCTGGGCATTCTGTGGTTGTGTGTACAGTAGTGAGGTCTGTGTACTTATGGTGATTGTCGACAGTATGTGTATTGCGAATATGAAACTTGGCCTGTGTACAGACTGTGTTAGATGTCATTGTTCTTGGTCCTGTTCTCTGATGTTATATGCTTCTCCAGTGTATGGTATGCTATCAGCTTACATGTTTATAGGGCCAAACACACACATGTTCCATACCACAGACAAGCATTGGACCACACTGTGTCGTGGCCCAGTATATGTAGGGTTAGTGTGTGCGTGGCACATATGAGGATGGTGTTGATCAGACAGTCCATATGCTGTAATATTAAGCTTGCTTACCATATGTGGCTGTGGCTATGTTCACGTTGGTTGTGGGTATGCACTTTCACGCAGGTGTCTGTTACTCTGTGCTGTGACATGCCTGTAGAGCCTAACATATTTGCAGGTACATGTGTATTCCCCCATAAAAAATGTAGGTGCCCCTTGTGAGCTATGACAGCAGACCATCCTCCTGCTGACAGATGGACACCTACAACACAAATGGATAGCATTATGGAGACCACAATTACTCAGTGTTACTAACAGCTATAATGCATCATGACTAGACAGTTACACTACCTGACATGTAAGCATTAAACATTACTGCTGACAACATGTTAAACAGCAGTACATTGGTACACTGTTGTACAGTCACCGTGTGCATCAGAATCATATTAGCCTGTCCCTGCATCAATGTTATGCATGACAGGGACGTGGCACAGGTATCATCATTTGCACAGGGTGTGTTGTTGATTTGCCAGAGACCTAGGCTGGGCCATGAATTTGACACCATGTGTGTGAGTGAGGGGGTTTAATTACTGATATGGCCATGGTGATGTGGTGTGTGTAGGTATGGGGTTGCCCTAGGTGTGTTTGTATTGTACGTGAGTATGCATGCACACAGTTCTGCCATGTGACTGCCCTATACAGGTGTTTGTTGGACAGCTGCAGACCATACCTGGCAGGCTGTGCAGTTCACCACCTCCGGCCATGGATAAGAGAACTGTGCCTGCCAGGGATTCCACAGGCACATCCAGGTACAAGCCTTGATATGCTACTCTCCCCTGATGATGACATTTGTCCGCTGGAACCAGGTCCCTCCTGGGACTGGCCAGGTCCACATGCACATGGCCTGCAGTGGTGTGGTATGGACAGTGCCCCCCCTGCAGTGCTGGGATTGTACTGCCACTACCAGAGTGGCTTGGTGTCCTTGCATGTCCACGTCAACCTCCAGATGTTGGTTTTGCTGCCCTACGTCCATATGGCCAATGCACCACTCCCACCACATGCTATAGCACGGACAATACACAGTCTAGGAGGCCCATCATCTCACCCCACCATCTATCCATGACCTCTGTATAATAACGGAGGGCACCTGCAAGATCATGGATGTTGTCACTTACAGCTGAAAAAGCAGCCCTCTGCAGCCTCAGACCCTGGCTGGTGTACCGTTCCATACATGCCTGCGCATCCATGACAGCCTGAAACATGCATCGGGTGGTACCAGATGTAGCACTTCTGCCAGGGGCACAATGACTGGCAGCCTTCCCATGAGCACCCCTGTACATCTGCGTACGTGGTACCCTGCCAGACATTGTATTCAGACACAGCAGCCATGGATACCACACTGTCCTGTGCACTGCCACCACCCACCAACTGTCCCTCTGCTTATGGCCACTGGTGATGGGTTATCTATAGGCACTGTGACTGTGTGCTGGGATGAGGTGGATAATAGGGGTTGTCAAATGATGGCGCAGTTTCGGCCACTGACAACCCCGCCTTTGCCTCAACACACCTATTTTCATTTTCAGTGTAAACTGTACAAAACTACACCAGAAAAAAAGAACAAAGCATCCACAGAAATCCACCAATTTATTGTATAGTTAAGCGCTTTCATCTGCTGAATAGCTAGACTTCCTCAGAATAAATAAAAGCTCAAAAACAGTTAGCTTAAATACACAAAACCCTGCCCAAACAATCCAATAAAACAATGAATGCTTCAGAACATCTCAAACATCACAAAAAGTGTAATAAATGTATATAAAAAAGAAGGTTTTGCAAAGCCTACTGATAAAAAATAAATGTAAAACAGTGTAAATGAATTGAATGATAAAAACTAACATGTGAAACAAATATATATGTACACACATAAGCATAGATACTCATATAATACAAGATTAATATTGTAGTTAAATAACTAACATAGATTTCAATTTTAAAAGACTGGAAATTGAAATGACATCACTGAGTCCAGAGGGACATCCAGCATTACACCTAAGTTGCCACTTGAGTTCAAGAAACTCCAAATAAATGTCTTGCGGCTCTCGGATCACACTCAATACAATCAATGACAGTAAACTTGAAGGAATGAGTAGAGTTATCCTTAAGATGTCGATATAATGCATTGCGCTCATCCCTCTTACAAATATCATAATTGTGTTGGTATATCCTGCATCTGAATTGTCTGATGGTTTTGCCTATGTAAAAACATCTGCACCCTTGGCAGAGTGCAACATAGACAATCCCCTTACTGTCACAATTACATTTCCTTTTGAAATTAATGCAACCAAAACCATATATAAAATATTCAGTGCCCTCAAGAATAAATTTACATTGTGAGCAGTGACCACACTTGCTCATCTTACCTTGAATACATTTAGCTAGATGTCTCTCAATAATTTTTTTAACACAGGTATCCTTTTGATAGACAATGACTGGCCGGTCGCCCAGCTTCTTGAATACACTAGAATCACATCTAAAAATGTCCCAAAACTTATTTATAATCCATTTGATCTTAAACTGCAAATTAAAAGGCAAAATCATTGCTTTATTATACACAACACTGCAAGAATTAACATGAGATGCCACACTGTTGGCACTTGGCACCTGTACACTCCCTAACAGGGGAGTGTAAAAAAACACCCGTCCTTTTCCTTTTAACTTCAGCAAAAATTTCAGATAAAAAATCTGTTGGATACCCTCTATTGACAAACATATATGGTAATTTGTCACATTCCACTAGAAATTGTGTTTCCTGGCTAACCATCCTTGCTAGCCTCACACATTGACCTTTGACTATTGTCTTCTTCTGATGCAATGGATGCCAACTGCCAAAGTGAAAATATGCATTGGAATGAGTGGGTTTCCTGAATAATGTAGATTCAAAGCATTTAGACTCTCTATTCTTGGAAATAGTAACATCCAAGAAATTAAATTGTTCAAGTTCAACAGTCATGGTGAAACTCAAAAAATCAGTGGACTTGTTAATAAACTCAAAGAAACCGTCTAATCGCTCCCTGCTGTCATGCCAAAATATAATGATGCCATCAATAAAGCATTTGTATATGGACCAACTTTGACTGAATTCAGAAGTAAACACGAAGTTGGTTTCCCAAAAAGCCATCACAATATTGGCAAAAACTGGAGTGTAAGCAGCATCCATTGCGACACCATGGGTCTGCTTGAACAAATGACATTCAAAACAAATGAAATTGTTCTGTAAGACAATTTCCATCAAAGTGCTCAACACCAAACTCTTATCATGTCCTAAACTAGTTTGAAGAGCCAAAAACTGAAAAAAACAATCAATGCCTAAATTGTGTGGTATACTGGAATACAAATCCTTGACATCAATACAGACAAATAAAATATCATCCTGATAAATGCTGTTGTTGACATTCGATAAAAAATCCCAAGAATCTTTCAACAAAAAAGAATAGTTATTGAAAACTAATTTTGTCTCTATGCCAGTGTATTTAGCAGTAAAGACAGTCTTGGAACCTTTGGCATCAGCAGTCTGTCTCAAAGGGGGTTCCTCCAAACACTTGTGTACCTTGGGAAGGCCAAAAATGCTTGGAGTTCTGGGGAACTGCACCTTCATAAATTCTAAATCCCCAAGGGAAATCTGGTCATTCAAAAACAAATCCTCAAGTGCCAAATCCACCCTTTTGAGTGCCCCATTCATTTAATTGATAGAAATTTCCTCATAGGTGTCAGAAAAAAGTATGGAAAACATCTTATTTATATAATCATTAGAACTCATGACACCCAGTCCTCCTCCTTTATCTGGCTGCATGATTCTAATCGATGTGCCACACCTGATTTGTTTCAGTAACTCCCATTCTTCACCAGAAAAAATTACTGGGAGATTGAGATGAACATGTTATAATACCCCTAATTTCATCCTCGCATAGCTTTTCAAAAACTGCAATCAATGGGTGAAGGGGTGGGTTGAACGTGCTGGGTCTTTTGTTAGTGAGTGGACCCACATTAGGACTGTAATTGTCAAATAAAACACTTAAATTAAGTTTACGTAAAAACTATTTAAATTGAACCAAAACCTGATCTAACCTAGATTTTTGACCAGGAACAAAAGTCAACCCCTTTTGAAACAAATTGGCCCAACTCACAGTGACATCCAGGTGACTGTAATTAAAAACTTTAAAGTCACCCAAGGTGTTACAGATGATCTTTACACCAGAGTCCATATTCAGTTCCACTGATTCTGTCTCCACCCACTCCTCCCCTTGCCTGTCCCCTTCCCTTGAACCCTGCCCCAATTCTGCTGGGGGTGGGGATGGGTACCATAATCGGGAGTGTTGTAATATTGAACAAACTTGCGATTGTTCTCACCCCTATGATTCATTAATTGCTCTGGTCTCCTCAGGGGGGTTGGTCTAAAGGGACAGTGTAGTTGGAATTCACCTGTGTATCAAAATTGTTAGAACCAGTGCCTAGATCATAATCTAAACAAATAACGTCCTCCTCAGAACTCTTCTGATGAACAACAGGGGGCTGGGCGTAAGCTACCCCCTTCTCATATTCACTCTGATCCCTGCCAAACTTTTTCAGCTTTTTAGCTTTCAATTCCTGCAAGTACTGATCTGTTTTAACAAAATTAAATTTATGCTGCTCACTTTTGACATCAAATAAAAGATCAGTTTTAATGGACACATCCAAAGTCTCAATGCTGTTGTGAAGTTTAGCCATTTGTTTTTCATAATGGCGAATTAACAAATGTAGCAACTCACAACCCTGTTTGTCAAACAAAATAAGCAACTCACGATGTAGTTCAGAGTCTCAAATAAGTCTGGCTGTGTATTTCCATGAACTAAGGCCTTTCGGTATCCTTTTGACTCCGATGCTTTCACGCAAATATTTGCATTCCAACTGCAATTTCCTGTATTTCACAACCATAGCTTGTAGTGATTGTAACTGCTTGTCCAGTGTTCCGAAATTGTTGTGTTGCATGACCCTTTCAATATTAAGAGTCATGCCTTCTTCTAACCATGCTGTAAGATTAAAAACTCCAGAGGCCCCTTTGGTTGCTGGGACCTGCAACAGAGACAGACATAGAATTGGTACATGGCATCTCTGCCTCTAGATAAACTGCTGAAACTCCCGTGCATTGCCCAGGAGGAATTTCAAAATCCAAACTCCGCCCAGAACCTGAAATGTCAAGCTGACTGTTGGTGCCCAAACTGTGATGCTGAAAACTAGCATTAGACTGCAAGGAATCATTCACTTGCTGGGTTAAATGTTGCACTAATGCAGTCAAATTGCCAACTGCTAAATGTATTCAGGGTAAGATGAGCAAGTGTGGTCACTGCTCACAATGTACATTTATTCTTGAGGGCACTGAATGTTTTATATATGGTTTTGGTTCCATTAATTTCAAAAGGAAATGTAATTGTGACAGTAAGGGGGTTGTCTATGTTGCACTCTGCCAAGGGTGCAGATGTTTTTACATAGGCAAAACCATCAGACAATTCAGATGCAGGATATACCAACACAATTATGATATTGGTAAGAGGGATGAGTGCAATGCATTATATCGAAATCTTAAGGACAACCCTACTCATTCCTTCAAGTTTACTGTCATTGATTGTATTGAGCGTGCTCCGAGGGCCGCAAGACATTTATTTGGAGTTTCTTGAACTCAAGTGGCAACTTAGGTGTAATGCTGGACGTCCCCCTGGACTCGATGTCATTTCAATTTCCAGTCTTTTAAAATTGAAATCTATGTTAGTTATTTAACTTCAATATTAATCTTGTATTATATGAGTATGTATGCTTATGTGTGTACATATATATTTGTTTCACATGTTAGTTTTTATCATTCAATTCATTTACACTGTTTTACATTTATTTTTTATCAGTAGGCTTTGCAAAACCTTCTTTTTTATATACATTTATTACAGTTTTTGTGATGTTTGAGATATTCTCAAGCATTAATTGTTTTACTGGATTGTTTGGGCGGGGTTTTGTGTATTTAAGCTGACTGTTTTTGAGCTTTTATTTGTTCTGAGCAAGTCTAGCTATTCAGCAGATGAAAGCGCTTAACTACAATAAATCGTTGGTGGATTTCTGTGGATGCTTTGTTCTTCTTTTTATCATTTTCAGTGTCTGTATGGACACCAACATCAGATTGCATGCAGGAGGGACCCTGACCCACCTCGCCACCTGTGAGGGGAAAACAAGAAATGCACTTTAAGACCTGTATATCATTGTTTAACAGTACACACACACACACACACACACACACACACACACACACACACACACACACACACACACACACCCTGATATTTTACCATAATACCTACCTGTCCCTGAGTTTACAGACTGTCCCATGTTTATTTTCTTAAGTTCCTATCCTGCATCACACTTGGAAACTTACGCTCAGTAATACCAATCTTTAACTTATCATTCTTCTAATTGCCTAGGCAAGTGATCACAAAACATGAACTGTTACTCCATTACCTCTTTGACTTGACTGGAGACGGTTTTACAAGGACTCACTGCTGTAATCCAGTGTTCACCCTGTGTTTGTCCAGACATTTTGAGCATGGCCCCAATATGTTAGGGACTACTACAGTCACTCAATAATGTCATGCACTGGAGTGTCATATGTAACTATTGCTCAGTAGATGCAAGATCTGTTGCTCTATTAACTTATTATGTGGACAACAGTAATATTTGGATACACTCACTGGTGTTGTCTAGTAATTCCCCAATGCATCTGTAGTGCTGCATATGTGGATATTCTTTTACCTTTCTGGTGACTGCAATTTTAACAGTATACCTGGTGTCTAGTTTCCCTCCCAATGCATGTTCCATGCTACAGACATTATTATACTATCAGCTGTCCTGAGATTACATATCAGACAAGTATTCCTGGTGTCCCATGTGTCAGTCCATGTCCATGTACTGCACAATTTCAAAGGGAAGTCGAGACGTATGAACAACCCCACAATCACACATGTGCATACATGGACACACACACAAACACACACACATCCTACATGCATCAAACCCCCTCCACTCCACCAGATTGCACTTACAGACAAAATAACCTCCCACCCCCCCACACACACACTTAGAGGTGAGTTTGCACGGAGATACTACACACAGACCTCCTATTACCCATCTGTCAACATGCATAACATATGGTACTCAACAGCATGCAATGCAGCTATAGTCAATCCATGCTAGCAAAGTATACATGTGTGTGATGCATGGGCTGTGTTAGTAGGTGATGCCGCTTCCCCTGGAAAACACTGCACCCATGTACACAGCATTGCTGTGCACCTGTTCAGCACACTGCCATGTACGGTGCACCATACCTCACAGGTGTACACACCATTGCTGAATGTGTTATTACTGTGTCAGTTATGTTTGCTCTGATGCTCACAGCTCCTATGTGTTTGTCTGACACATACCTGGGATGATATGTGGACAGATGTCATTTGTGAATGCCTGGTGTCTGATTTACAGATGTCATCATCAGCGGTGCATGTATGACCAATACAATACAATTACACTAACAACTGTCAAACCTTACCATGGCTATGGGGAGGTACACACCCTTATTGATATGATGCTCTTTTCCTTGATATGCCATGGGACCACATTACTGCATATATTAACATTACAGGAGGCTGATATGTGACATATGTCTTGTACAATCAAATGGAGTGTCAAACAAATGTGTTAGTTGTACTGATGCTGATTGAGATGCATACGCTTCGTGGGTGCATATGTGTGCATGCCCTTATCATGATGGTTTGTTGCACCTACTGTTATGTGTACTACAGCAGTCACTATTCCTGGCAGGGGTATACTAGCATGGGCTATCTGCATTTGCCAGTATATGGACAGTCTGCCCTACACATGTCCCCCAACTCTGCATGATCGCAAGGTCAACTCATGTGCACATCCCTTGAAGTTTACACACTGCCATCACTATTGCTGTGGAGTCAGGGTTATGTCTGAAACAGTTCCTGACCCTGACTGTGTGCAGATACAGCCATTCATAGCATCCTTTGGATCCCTGCTGCAGTGCACTATTGTGTCATGATGACACCCCCTCCCCACCTTCAGCCTTTTTGCAGATTCTTGACAACTAGGGCCTACACATGTGTGTCAGTTTGCAGTGTCCCAAACACTGAACACCACATCTAACAGCATAGTCCCAGCTAATGAATGGAAAACATACAGGTGTATACTGGCACCGGCACAGTACATATGGGGATGGTGGGCCTGAGGTGGGGTGAGGTGTTGGTTGTGCAGCACATGTATCCTACATGATATTGTCTGTAGGTTTCCAATGTGGTCTTGGTACACCAGTGCACATTGCAATGCATGCCTTTTGGGGACCTCTTCTGTTATGCATACGCTACCTGTAGAGAGGCTTGGCTGATGTTTCCTGTGGTACAACTGTCACATCTGATTACCTTAACCCATGAGCCTCATGTTTGCAGAGTCCAGGCAATTGCTGACATGGGTACTGCACAGCTAGTACTTGCTAGACATTCCTGCAGCCCCCTCAGTGTTGTGGCATGTTACTAAGCAGCCTGCATGACCAGTTTTCTACATGTGACATCAAATGTTTTGGACGGCTATCTGTTTATTTCCTACATTATTCCTGTCCCAGACATCCTCACTACATACATGACTGTCTGCACTGTTTGCCATGGTATATGCACTGGTGAGGTATGGCTACATATCCAACTCCTGGGTGCTACCTGTTGAGTATGGGGCCCACACCATGGCATGTAAGATGTGTGCAAGCCACAGCTGCCTCTGTTGTAGGTAAGTGGGACATTTGATGGCCAAATGTCTTGGACAACAGACCAATTCTTGGTGTGACATTGGGGGCGTGTACTTGCTGGAAGGTGCATTTCCATGACTAATGCATGCGGTCAGTACCTCAACAGCTGCTTCCACTATATTTTATCTGGGGTGTGTGCACACATATGCTTCCAGTGTTTGTGAAGGTATGTATTCCCCATATTTGCTGTCCTAACATACAATTCCATATTACACACTCATTGGTCATGTTAGGACCACATTGCAGGTTGTAAAGGTTGTGGACCGCAGTATTGTAATATGCCGTAGTGTAGATCTGTAACAGTTGCCATTGTGATACGGGTATATACACTGTTGTAGCACTGTATAAGGGTGATATTTCACACATATCCCTAATGTAGGCCATTTGTCCCACCATTATGTTCATCTCTGTGCACACATTTTGCAATGACAGGATGTTAGTTATATTGCAGGAGTCTGACATATCCTTCAGATACACCATCATGGTGACCACTGTGATGCAGTGCAGTTAACAGCAACTATACGTGAACATGTATGGCGTGCATTATGGGTAGGTGTGTTAAATGTGTGGATGGAATATACCATAGCCATAACATGACCGGTGTATTGGCCAACCTGGACAAACACCATACTCACCAGCTACAGGCTGCTGCCTTGGAGGTATACCAGAGAGACTTACATAAGTGTGTGAGAGATGCAATGTCAGTAGCCACAGCTGTGGCATTGGTACAGGGTGGGTGCAGCATTACAGTACATCAACAGTACAAGCCCACAATACTACAGCTTATGCACATCTGTTTATTACTACTATGCAGCAACAGACTCTATATATATATATATATATATATATATATATATATATATATATATATATATATATGGATCCCTATCACAACACCGACATGCCACAAACCCGATACTCAAAACAACGACACCAAAACACCAAAAACGCACAAAACTGACAACTCACAAAACCGAACACCATAACACCGACACCCAAAATACCGACACACAAACCGTAAACTACACATTACACACAACTATACATGCACTAACCCTAACCCAAACCCTAACCCTAAGGTCCGACACTGCCACACACTTACCCTACCCGCACCCTAACCCTAACTCACTTAACCCGCCACTAAATCTACATTCCGTCACTATCGCACACTTACCTTACCCGCACCCTAACCCTAACTCACTTAACCTGCCACTACACCTAAAGTCCATCACTATCGCACACTTACCTTACCCGCACCCTAAGTCCGACACTACCGCACACTCACCTTTCCCGCACCCTAACCCTAAATCCCACACTATCTCATACTTACCTGTCCGCTCCCTAACGCTAAATCCCTCACTATCGCACACTTATTGACTCACGCTCACACGTTGCCCATGTCAGTGTTTCGGCTGTCGGGATTTCACCTTGTCAATCATCTGTCTCGTCGGTCTTCTTGAGTCGGTCTTCTTAGCGTCGGTGTTTCGGTGTGTCGATGAAGTCAAGGGGACACACATATATATATATATATATATATATATATATATATATATATATATATATATATATATATATATATATATATATATATATATATATATATGTGTGTGTATCATCTCACATATGCATGGTCTAACTGTACAGATGCAGATGGATATGCAACAGTGGTCTACTGATGTGTCCTGTGACCTTACCTGTATGCTCCTCTGCCATCGTGTGGGTAGCACCCACCTCCACTATGCATTCTGCCAGGTGTTGTGCATGCTGGTGGGCAGGTGCCTCAAGGCTGGCAAGGAGCTCCTCAACATGTGTTGGGGAGGCTGGATGGCATGACCTCCCCGTTGAGAGCTGATCCCCCCTGACTGCAGCAGCATGCTGAAGGGCATTGTGAAGTAGGTCTGTGCAACCATGCCAGACCTGCTCATAACTGCAGTTATGCAGGCCGACATTGTTTACCCTGTGGACAAAATAATTCCACAGGGTGGTCCGGTCCTGCTGCTCATGGGCTGATTGGCCAAACAACACCTGGTAGTGCTGCACCAGGTGAGAGATGATGACCTCATTCTCCTCTGCTGTATAACTGGGAAGCCTCTCCAGGGACATCTTGCCTGAAAGACATAAAGATGGAAACAGGTCCGAGGACCTCATACATAGAGGTTATCATAGTTTTTAATGCACATCTCTGTCTTCCCCCCACCATATCTGCAACAACAATCTGATCACACTACTCAATAGGTATGTCTACAGAATACCTACTATTAGGACATATATCATATTGTGCAACACTTTGTGCTATGTGTTTGTAGTCATGTTCCTTGTTGGGACACTATCATTGCTGGTCTGGTATGGACAGTGTCACCTGCATGCCATTGTAAGGCCCGCTATGGTTCCATATATGCATGTGGTCTGTTTGCTATGTGATTGCTGCACATCTGTTGTTTTGTGTTATTGGGGATATCTATGCACGCCGTTGGATATGATCCAGGAATGTGTGGACTATTACTACCCATGTATGTTCTATAACAGTGACACAATAGCATGTTTAGGGAACAGTTGCCAACAGAACCACCTCTCCCAACTCATCTGGCCATGTTACCAGGCCACATCAAATGTGGGACCCACCCTGGGGCCTCCTCATCTACTGCTTCTGCACTACCTTCAAGTGGAACCACCTCAGGGGATGGTGTTCCCCTCCAGGAGCACACACAGACATGATCCTGTCACCTGAGGTCAGGTTCAGCGTCTGGTACATAGGGAACTCCATAGAGACTTGGGGCATGTGCTACAGCACATTGAGGCCCTCAGTACACACTCACAGGGTCCGCATGCTCCTCCTGCTCAGCCTCCAGCCCAGACACCTTCAGGGCCGTGAAGCTGATGTTGTGACTGGCCATGGGGGCTCATGGGACTTCTACATCACAGACAACACTCACCATCCAGGGTGCTTACCCACCACATGTGTCATATACTACCCCTGTAGGCTATCGTCTTTATCTTCCAACCAACCTCCACAAATATACCTGCTATCCTTCCCCAAATTCCCAATCCCACCTTCACAAACAAGGACAATGTGTTCCCAACATGGGGTTCACACCTGACATAACCATCCATTATGCACACACTTACTGCTGTATATATATATATATATATATATATATATATATATATATATATATATGTGTGTGTGTGTGTGTATTGTTATGTATGATGTTCCCTCACATAGCATGCAGCTCTGTCATGCAAAAGTAGGGGACATGTATCATGTGTGTTTGTATATATGTACAGACACACACACATATGCACACACACACACACATATATATATATATATATATATATATATATATATATATATATATATATTTATATATAGGGTTCATTCAGACATCTGGGCCACACTTTCTAACTCTCTTTCCTGCACAGCTGCACTGTTCTGTCTTGCTACAACACAGACAGGTGCCACATCTGGACACAGCCTAACATTGCAGGTAAGCCTATTACACACCTATGGCATTTCTGCATGCTACATTGCACGTTAACATAACTGTCCTGCAAGTGATGGGCTCTGGAACCCACGTGCCCATCATAACGCCATTACTTCCACCACCAGCTATTGGCCACACTAATATACATGTCTTGCATTACACAACACAAACTATGATGGCTTACATCTTGTCAGTCAGTGCTGATCTGCACAGTTGACAGGTATGACCCACTGCCCACAGGGACAGACACTATTGTCCATAGCAGATGTTCAGCTGGACATCATTACAACAACAACACCTGATGGCACATATAAATCATTCAACAGCATCTATCCCATTATTATTGACCAAGTACTACATTCAGTTACATGCACATATACTTCACATACCTGTTGTGGGAATGATGTCTCTTCTGCATAGTTTGCTGTGTGGATGGCTGGATGGATGTGGTTTTTTTTGTGTTTTTTTTTTTGGCTTTCATTCTCTCTCTCTCTTTCTCTCTCTCTCTCTCTCTATATATATATATATATATATATATATATATATCAGTCTCTCTCCACTAAATTGATTGAGCTGCTTTGAATAGATTGCAGCATGGATTTTGTAGGTGATGTACATGATCAGGTGATGGCCTCTGCACCAATCAGTGTCTGCCTGCATGCAGCATGTGGTGTAGTACTTCCAATTACCACTGTCATGGCAACCCACTACTATAAATCCCTACACCACTTGGGCGTGATCCTTTTACCTTTCCTGTATGGAGGACATCCTACCTGTGTGTGGGCAGCAGTTTTAAAGACAGCAGGTAGCAATACCTCTTACAAGAGGACTTGCAGACTCAGGCCAGCTACATATTTCTATAAGGTTCCAGACCTACAGACAGTGTGAGTAGTGTTATATGCATTATATAGCACCAGTGTTGCCAGGTTTGTGTGTACATACTAGTTTAACATGGAATGCAGTCTGTCTGCATAGCTCTAAACTGTGGGCATATCCACATAATGGCCAGAGGTGTGCCTGTTATGTTTTGTCTGTCCAGCACAAAAGTCTTGTGTCAGATATATCACTGGCATTGTGTGTGTTGAGTGCTATCAGTACATGGCTACATCCATTTGTGTTTCTGACTTCATATTCCTGACTAAGGGTATGTTGCAGACTAGCCTGCAACACCAGCAACTTTCTCAGTGTAAAACAACACTATTTCACATATGGGCCTGTGTTCCTGCCTCTGTCCTCAACCTATATACCAGGCTTTGTCCATATGACATGCAGTCAGGGGTTGTTATGTAGTGGCCTGGGATGATGTCATGCTGCCATTCCTGCCATCATTCCAGTGCTGTTGTGGTCCCCACACATATTGTGGGGTTGGGTCCATATATATGTGGGCTTTAGCTGCACAAAACATGTCTGCCCTTCTGCAGTCCGGAGGTCAGTGTATGTAACAGTGTTATATGCCCCTGTAAGTCAGTCTATGGGGGAGGGATATACACTATATATAACCTAGGCTGTTACAACATGTGAGGGATATCGGTTGTAAGCCACCTTAAGGTATATGGCTGTACATTTCCATACATTTCACCTTGGGAACATTGGTGGGCTAGTGGTTACTGTCTTACAGACTCTTCTGTTTCTCAGTGTGATTGTGATGTTTCAGTTAAGCATTGTCATGTAATAGATATATCCTCATTGTGGCAACTTAATTCTTTACCCCCTAGGAGTTGTGTACAGAGTGTAATTTAAGGTTGCCGAACTATACATCTGCATTACTTACTGTTGATTGATTGTTATCCTCTGGCCCAGTCTTTGTTTACTGTTGTAATACTTAAAGGCCTTGGCCTGTACAGCAACATATGTTATGCTTTCGGATTACTGTATAAAATGATATGCTTGAGAGTTGCATTACTCAGTTAGTATGTATTTCAAAGTCTTAACAGCTATATGACATGGCATATACAACTTTAATAGACAAATAAACATTTCTTATGTATGCAAACCTGTGTGTAGTGTCATATACTTTGACTTCTCTGTGGTATATGTTTCAGGCAACAACTGTCTTTTGTATGAGTGAATCATACACTGTCCATTTGAAAAGTTGGCAGCTGTAGGAATACTAGCTGTTCAATATGCTGTGCACCCTCTAAATATGTATCTTCTTATACATATCTATGTGTGTGTATGTGTAGTTATATATACATCTATGCATATATATATATATATATATATATATATATATATATATATATATATATACATATACATATATGTATCTGCATGGTTCTAGGTTATAACACCGACAGCACATTCCTGACTAAGGGTATGTTGCAGACTAGCCTGCAACACCAGCAACTTTCTCAGTGTAAAACAACACTATTTCACATATGGGCCTGTGTTCCTGCCTCTGTCCTCAACCTATATACCAGGCTTTGTCCATATGACATGCAGTCAGGGGTTGTTATGTAGTGGCCTGGGATGATGTCATGCTGCCATTCCTGCCATCATTCCAGTGCTGTTGTGGTCCCCACACATATTGTGGGGTTGGGTCCATATATATGTGGGCTTTAGCTGCACAAAACATGTCTGCCCTTCTGCAGTCCGGAGGTCAGTGTATGTAACAGTGTTATATGCCCCTGTAAGTCAGTCTATGGGGGAGGGATATACACTATATATAACCTAGGCTGTTACAACATGTGAGGGATATCGGTTGTAAGCCACCTTAAGGTATATGGCTGTACATTTCCATACATTTCACCTTGGGAACATTGGTGGGCTAGTGGTTACTGTCTTACAGACTCTTCTGTTTCTCAGTGTGATTGTGATGTTTCAGTTAAGCATTGTCATGTAATAGATATATCCTCATTGTGGCAACTTAATTCTTTACCCCCTAGGAGTTGTGTACAGAGTGTAATTTAAGGTTGCCGAACTATACATCTGCATTACTTACTGTTGATTGATTGTTATCCTCTGGCCCAGTCTTTGTTTACTGTTGTAATACTTAAAGGCCTTGGCCTGTACAGCAACATATGTTATGCTTTCGGATTACTGTATAAAATGATATGCTTGAGAGTTGCATTACTCAGTTAGTATGTATTTCAAAGTCTTAACAGCTATATGACATGGCATATACAACTTTAATAGACAAATAAACATTTCTTATGTATGCAAACCTGTGTGTAGTGTCATATACTTTGACTTCTCTGTGGTATATGTTTCAGGCAACAACTGTCTTTTGTATGAGTGAATCATACACTGTCCATTTGAAAAGTTGGCAGCTGTAGGAATACTAGCTGTTCAATATGCTGTGCACCCTCTAAATATGTATCTTCTTATACATATCTATGTGTGTGTATGTGTAGTTATATATACATCTATGCATATATATATATATATATATATATATATATATATATATATATATATATATACATATACATATATGTATCTGCATGGTTCTAGGTTATAACACCGACAGCACACAACATCGACAACGACATCACCGACACCACATCATCGACAGCTCACAAACACGACACCACACACACTCAACACATCATCACAACAACCAATAAACAAAACAAATTCCCTGACCAAAAACCACACACACAACACAAGCACACCTAAATCCTAACAAACAAACACTAAACCTTACATACACAACTATCCACTACCCTAACCGAAACCCTAACCCTAAGGTCCGTCACTATCGCACACTAACCTAACTCACGCCCTAACCCTAACTCACTTAACCCGCCCCTAACCCAAAACATTCACTACTGCACCCTTACCTAACTCGCGCCCTAACCCTAACTCACTTAACCCACCCCTACCCCTACAGACCGCCAACATCGCACACTTACCTTACTCGCACCCTAACGTCCGTCACTAGCGCATACTTACACATCCTTTCCCCATCTCGGTGTTCTCCGCGTCGGTGTTTTCATCCATTGATCTTCTCGCGTCTGTGATTTCGCTGTCGGTCTTCTCATCTGTCAACGTTGTAACCTAGACCCATCTGCATATATGTGTGTGTGTGTGTGTATGTATCTTTGGAATGTTTATTGCTTCCACATTGTACATTCCCTATGGTAGCCAGACTGTACTGTACGATATGTTATTGATACCATTCTGACATCATACAAGTGGGATGGATTACTGTTAACGGCTTGTGGCCATGTTGTGTAGGGTCCTGGGTATGGGACTTGCAACAGTTGGTATTGTGTTGCAGGGCAGATCTGTTTGGCTGTGGGGGATGGGGTGATATCAATACTTATAAGAGGTATTTAGCTTGGGCCCCCTCACCCCCATTAACGGTGCCTTTGGTCATATATGTATTTGCTAAGTTCTCTTTTATATCTATATCTGTATATACATATATATATATATATATATATATATATATATATATATATATATATATATATATATGTAGACATATATATCTATAGATGTATGCATATGTGTGTGTGTGTATATATATATATATATATATATATATATATATATATATATATATATATATATATATATATATATGGGTTGGAGACAGTGGCATTGACAAAAAGGCAGGAGTCAGAGCTGGATGTTGCACAGTTAAAGATGTTAAGATTTGCACTGGGTGTGACAAGGGTGGACAGGATTAGGAACAAGTATATTAGAGGGTCAGCCCAGGTTGAAAGGTTTGGAGACAAAGCCAGAGAGACAAGATTACGTTGGTTTGAACATGTGCTGAGGAGGGATGCAGAGTATATTGGGAAAAAGATGCTATGGATGAATCTGCCAGGTAACAGGAAAAGTGGAAGGCCTAAGATAAGGTTTATGGATGTGGTGTTAGAGGACATGCAGGTGGTTGGTGTGACAGAGCAAGATGCAGAGGGCAGGAAGAAATGGAAACAGATAATCTGCTGTGGCGACCCCTAACGGGAGCAGCTGAAAGAAGAAGAATATATATATATATATATATATATGTATATATATATATATATATATATATGTGTGTGTGTGTGTGTATGTATATATATGTATATGTATATATATATATATATATATATATATATATATATATATATATATATATATATATATATATATATATATATATATATATATATATATATGTATATATATATATATATATATACATATATATATATATATATCTATGGGTCTACTCCATTTGACTGAAAATACACTTCACTGAAAATGAAATCAGTGGGATCACTTCACTGAAAACTCATTTGAGTGAAACTCATTTAGTTGAAAGTTATATATGGCCTTTTCCCCACTGTAGTGTGATCCTGGAGTTAGTATATATATTAAGGGAGGTATGGGGGGCACAGCCCCCCACATAGTATAAACATTTTAAACTATGCACGTTGATACTTACAAGTGCAATTAATAACTGTTTCCAGAAGAGAATATATAACCAACATATGTGGGGGGCTGTGCCCCCACCCCCTCTTAACATATATATATATATATATATATATATATATATATATATATATATATATATATATATATATATACTAACTCAAAGGCCATATATAACTTTCAATGAAATGAGTTTCATTCAAATGAGGTTT
Organism: Protopterus annectens; assembly: GCF_019279795.1. Lineage (NCBI taxonomy): Eukaryota > Metazoa > Chordata > Ceratodontiformes > Protopteridae > Protopterus > Protopterus annectens. The sequence goes on from NC_056749.1 coordinate 836,094,410, forward strand.
TCAGTGAAATGATCTTTCAGTGAAGTGGTCGTAGTAATTTAATTTTCGGTGAAGTGTATTTTCAGTCAAATGCAGTAGACCTATATATATATATATATATATATATATATATATATATATATCTATATATATATATAGATATATATATTAACAAAACACAACCAACCAGTCCTAGGTGCCTCTTCAGACGCAAAAATTGTATTCAAAACCAACAAAAGAGGCTCGCCACAGCTTAATTCAGCAAAATTTAATATAACAAACAGCAAAAAAAAAACAAAAAAGTAAGCACTTTCATGTTTCACGAACGTTTCATCAGACTTCAATGCAGACATTTATATGCATTCCTAATTTATATATTATGGCATATCTATTCTTCCAATCACATCCTAAAAATCATTAAGCATTAAATAAGCAGATTAATTAATTTACCTTGTCTCAATAATCAATAATAGTACTTGATATAAAAATATTGTTGAATGACATATTTCTCTAGCTTGCAGACATCAATAAATATATTAAAAAATGTATATAAAATATATATCTGAAAATATACATAAAAACATATAAAAATATATATATAAAAATAAGATCGAGCCATGTGAAAAAAGCCTATCAACTTACATGCAGTATTAGTCTCTCAAGCAGCTTATAAACAAAAGCATTATCTATTAAAGACGAGTATATATGAAATATAACTCATCATATGTTTTTAAAGATGATAGTAATTATAATAATAATATATAAAAAGATGTCTAATATATTTTCTATATTAAAATATGTTAAAAACCGCCGGAAAGAATTTGAGTATAGATACGCCCATTATGAAGACGTCAATGGGAGCAGTAATGGCTGAGGAAAAGGAAGATCGCCCGACCACTATAAAGGATATAGTAACAGTACATGTGGAGAAGAGAGAAGCGAATGCTGACCAATGGACTACGAATTATAAGGGTGATGTGAGAAGAAAGGCGAACAAGACAAACATGAATGGATGTTTAATTTGCCGATAATACGTTAGCTGAGGCGAATGAATTTCATTCTTTTCCTTTGCCAATACGCCAAGTGGAATGACAGATTTGGACACCGCAAAACAAAGTAAAAAAACGGAAGAACTCGGAAGAGAGACACGAGTTCCAAAAGAAAATACTTCGTCCAATACAAAAGAATTGACAGTGAACATTTCCAGGTATGAACTAACTGATAATGAGAGGTCTTTATTAAATAAAGGCCTCTCTTTTATACCTTCAAAAAGTGCGGACATAACTGATATTATAGTTGATGTAAAAATGTTCACTAGGAATGTAGGTTTAAAATTATTATTTGGAAATGATGAGAATGATGCTAAAAAGGATGTTCTTAAAAAAACATCTGTTTTCATACCACAAACACATCCGATATTAGATGCGTTTGAAAAAGCGTGTGAGAGGGACTTGATAGAATATTCCATGAGTGATGCTAGTAGATCTGAATTTTATAACTTGAGCCATACTGAAAATGAAGCCTTAAAAAAACCTACAAGATAATAATGAAATAGTCATTAGACAAGCAGATAAAGGGGGGTCAGTAGATGTGTTAGATAAAATTATGTACAACAATAAAATGAATGACCTGTTGGATGATGCTGATACATACCAGGTTTTAAATGTTACATTATTAGATAAGGTTATTAAAAGAGTGCATGACATGTTATATGATTTGTTTCTATGCAATGTGATAGATGGAGATTTGTAAAAATATGTTTTGGTTGAAAAACCTATAATTCCAATATTTAGAGGATTACCTAAAGTGCACAAAAACTTGATGGATCCACCCATGAGACCTATAGTCTCAAGGAGAGGGAGGATCACAGAGCCACTATCGATATATTTGGAGAAACAATTTAAACCTAAAAACAGAATATATGAGCATAATTATGAATTAAGAACAAAATGCACTACTAATGCACTTTACAGACACAAAATTTGTTGTCAGGAATCAAGTTTTAACTTTTTTGTTTTAGAAGTAGTGGAAAAGGACATAAGGGGAGGTTTATGGGAAACTTCTATAGAATATAGAGAATTGGTGTGGCAATTATCCCTGGAAGCTAATAAACCACCAGGGCTAAATGATATGGTTTCCCTTGCCCCAGTTTTAAAGATGAGAGCAGCAAAACTTTAGGTGCTCAAATGATGTGAATTTTGTTTAATGATTCCTGTTTGTAACTTTTTCCTTTATTCCCTCATGGTTATCACCTGATATGGATATAAACTGTTATTCCCACTGACTTATTCTTGATGTATTAAATTGAAAATGTTATTATTATAAACTTATTATTTATTAGTAAGAGTACTATAAGAGTTTTTATGTGGTTTTAATATGTATTAGGAAACTGAAGATGTTTATATTAATTAGTAAGAGTATTACAAGAGTATTTATGTGGTTTTAATATGTATTAGGAAGATTATTAATATTTAGATAAAGTATTTTTAGAATTGTTTTTAAAAAATGTGGTGCTTTTCAGCTAGGTTTTTTAAGTATGTAAAAGAAAAAGATTGGTATCATCAAATACTTAATTACTTTATTGGTTTATTGAATAATTTTAGATAATTAACTTGACTATATATAAAGCTGGGAGTGTTGTATGATATGCATTCTTTTCATCTGAAGAAGTCATTTGAAACGAAAACGCTGGTTGTTCCTGTAAAGCGTTTATGTGCTGTCGAGTGTTTGGAATTGTGCAATAAAGAAGTGGTACGTTCTACCAGCCTTTGGTTCCGCTTTGCTCAACTTGGATTTTTAAACCTATAGTTAATGAAATTGAATCTATAGTAAAAGATACTCAACAGTTCCTACAGGGATATGCAGAATACATCTCTTCTGTAAATAGCAATGACAATGACATATTGATAACCTTGGATGTTGCATCCCTTTTTACTTCTATGCCTAATCAAGTAGGCATGGAGTATATAAGACTTCTACTCATAGAAAGATGTGTTCCAAGAGATCTCATTATGAGATATATGTTGGTTTTAGATATAGTATTAGACAATAATGTATTCATGTATGAGAAGAAATATTACCTACAAAATAAGGGTGTAGCTATGGGGACACCCTGTGCGAATTCATACGCGAACCTGGTAATGGCCTACTGGGAAGGGACTTATGTGTTGGGAGATGCACCATTCAAGGAACACATTAAATATTATAAATGCTTTGTGGATGATGTTTTCCTTGTATGGAATGGTACGATAGAATTCTTAAATGATTTTGTTGTATATATAAATGGTACGACTGATTTTTTGAAATTTGAATGTGTAAGTTCAACACAACAAATAAAATTCTTAGACGTACGCATCAGCAAGGATAAGGATGGGATAGCAACAGACATGTATAGGAAATCATGCTGGAGAAACAATTTGTTACATCATAATAGTATGCATCCAAGACATGTCTATTCAAACATAGTGAAAGGTCAAGCTTTAAGAGTATCTAGATTGGTTACCAATGATGCTAGATATCAAGAACAACAAGAAATATTGAGAAATAATTTTATAGATAGAGGATACAAAGAGCATGAGTTAGATAATATTATGCATGAAAATGTTAAACAGAGGTCAGGGAAGGGGAAACCTTTCTTGCATAGACATGAAGGAAATAATTACATTGTAAATGGAAATAAATATGACAATAAGAGAAGTAGACTTGTCATTCCTTTTACTAACAGGAATAGAAAGATTAAGGAAATTATAAATAATAATTGGAGAATGTTAACTATGGATGATACAGTGAGAGAGCTGGTAGGTGATAAACCTAATATTACATATAAAAATATGATGTCACTAAAAAGTCTTTTATGCTATGAAGGGAACAGAGAAGGTACCATACATTCACAAAGGGAGGGAACATTCTCATGCAGACACTGTAACCAATGTGTTTATATGTTGAATGATAATAAATTTACACACCCTAACAACAATAGACAATACACAGTTGATAGTTATGCGGACTGTAGATCAAGGGACCTAGTTTATTTAGCTCAATGTCAACTCTGTAAGTCATTTACGTGGGAAAAACCAATAGAACCCTGAGGGAAAGGGTTAGGGAACATGTCTATGCCATAAATAAGGAAGATGAGGGAAATGCATTGGCAAAAGATGTTATCAATTTTGGACTTACGCATAGATTTAAATTTATAGTTCTTGAGTTGATTAAAACAACAGAAAGACTAGGTAACATAAGGAATTATACTGAAGAAAGAGAAAATAGATGGATAATGAGGCTACAGGCGCATAGGGCGCATGGCCTAAATATCATTGAAACCTTTCCTATTAGCTAAACCATATAAACACTAAAATGAATGCTAGAAATTTTAGGTATTTATTATTTGATACATATAACCTACGGTTTTTAACTTATCATATTTTAATATAGAAAATATATTAGACATCTTTTTATATATTATTATTATAATTATCATTTTTAAGAACATATGATGAGCTATATTTCATATATACTCGTCTTTAATATATATGTATATACATATATATATAAATATATATATATATATATATATGTATATATATATATATATATATATATATATATGTATATATACACACACACACACACACACACACACACACACACACACACACACACACACACACACACACACACACACACACACACACACACACATATCTACATGTATAAATACATTTCCTGTACTGTTGCTGGATGATATGTTTGTGAAACCATCAGGGTTATATATATCTGACATGTCTTAGTGGTAAAACACTTTGTCTATGGTGTGCAGGGTTCGAGCTTTGCAAATGCTGTTTATTTTGTTGCTGGGCAGAACAAGGGTCATTGGATACAGAGTGATTAAGACACTTTTAAGCAGTTGTAAGCTGGTTTGCATAAAGGTAAGCACTGCTTACTTCTGGTTATAGTTTCTTATACTCAGCTTTTAAATTGCTTAACCTATGTAGACACTGCTTACCCCCACGCAAACAAGCTTAAACCCACTTACTGCTGCTTAAAAGTGCATACTTTTTCTTACCTCCATGCTAATTTCTTTAAAAGAAATGAAAAAGGGTTGATAGGAAAGTGGTGAAAAAGGGCACAAAGTGGGAAAGACAGTAGGGAAAATAGCCAGGGATGTGCAGGACAGGTGTCGGGAAGGTCCATAGCTGCCCATTTCTTCTACAGCAACAGTTGTGCATATACACTGATTTGGAGGTAGATTTGGAAACTCATACCCCTGAGAGAGGGGTGAGGGCAATAATAATATGTTGTGATGCCATCTAAACCAGATTACATGTGTCCAGTGGATATGTGTGCGAAATGGACACCTATGTATGGGGCGAGATTTTTTTTTTTGGAACAGATTGCCCTTTTTTTTAAGGTGAGAGTGGGATGTTGGGGAGGGATAGTAGATATATTTGGGGAGGTAGGTTAGGTAGGATAACAGACAAGACAGACAAGACAGCCTACAGGGGCAGTATATGACACATGTGGGGGAATAAACAACTTGGATGGGGAGGGGTGTTTGGAAGTCAGAAGCCCATGAGCCCCCTAGTGGAAACAGTGGGACTGAGGTCCCCACCCATGGGCAGTCACCACTGCACCTTCACGGCCCCGAAGGTGGCTGTGCTGGGGGATGAGTAGGAGGGGCAGGCTGACCCTCTAGTTGTGCCATGCAGCCCTCAAGCTGGTGTAGCAGATCTCCAAACGTCCTGAGGCAGTTCCACCCGAATGTGGTGCAGGACTAGCAGATGAGGAGGTTCCAGCATGGGCCCCAGATGTGCTGGTGCCCAGTGCCACGGCCAGATGAGGTGGGCTAGGTGGGTCCACTGGGACTGACCTTCTCAAACATGCTATGGTGTTTCAGTTTAACAACATATGTGGGTTAGTAATAGTCAATACATTCCAGGATGCCACAAAAAAGATTAGAGCTATACTAGCCCTTACGTGGATTCGAACACTGCACCTATTGTACTGAGTACAGGCATCAATAGCACATTGAGCCTTTAAGGCAATCACAGGGGAAGTACATTTCTAACTTAATGAGTTTCCATTATGCCAAGTGGAGCGCACAGACTAATTTTTTCAGTTTTGGCTATACGAACGGAAATACGATTCCATAAGGGATGTTGATGACCACCATCACCACTGCACAAAGCCAAACATAATGCAGCTTATGAAGGTGACATGGATAAAATAAATTGTAGGCATTTGTGATGTTTGGAGTTTTATACTATTAACATTAGTACACATAATTATAATGGGAGGTAAAGAACACCATCAAAGGATTTGAACACTGGACATCTGACATTGCAGTGAGACATTAACATCCTGAACATTTTGTGCCACATGTACAGCTAAGTTAGTACACATTCAAGTAATTCTGCTTATGCCATGGGCAATTAGTCTGCACTACACTTACGCTGTCAGATGTTTGTTATTTTTTGTTACACAGTACAGACGTCATACCAGGAGAATAGGACAAGTATCAGGATGAAAAGAAAGAGGTAGGAAAAGATATTTTTCTGCATATTGGACTTCCTTCTAACCTTTATGTGAAGTATTAACTGAATTACCTTTGTTCATAGAATGTTTTAAAACTTGGCATGAATATAAATCCATTGTTTTTACAGGGCTTATATGCTTAACTTTAATCCACATTGTTGGGGATATCATTCACATTATTAAGCATTTTCAGCCCGTATCTGAGATGTGTGCCCCATCACCTGACATAAATTGAGATGACATGGCCAGTATGGTGATTAAGGTTCATTTGTATTTGTCAGTCTAACTAAAACATGCTTATTTATTTATTGACCAGCAAAGTCCAACTAAGACAGAGCCTATTTTCAGTGGAAGCCTGGGGAGAAATGCTCCAGATGCATGTTTTTGGAATGTGGGAGGAAACCAGAGCACTCGGAGGAAACCCACGCGAATGGAGGGAGGATATGCAGACTCCACACAGAAGGCACCCCATCTGAGAATCAAACTGGAGAACCTCTTGCTGTAAGGTGACAATGTTTACCGCTGCACCACTGCACCTTTTTAACACACCCTTTCAAACAGTGACCTTGATGAGTATGGATTTTTAACATATCATTAACTTTCCAGTAATGCTAATGAACCATATTTGGAAGGCACTAGTGGGGCAAAGTCTATAAACCACATTCTTGTAGTGCACAGGCATGTGCACGTCATTGCGTAGAAACCAACACAATGTTTACCTCCATTGCTCATCATGCTAATTGAGTGATTCATAAAGTATAAGTTGAAAGGAAATTAGCATATTCAACATATCCAGAGGGGTTTCTGTACACATTATAAGCATGACATGAGGTATGGACCTTCCATCTCATTACAGTAGATTACTTTCTTTCCCAAGTGCTGCCAAAACTTAACTTGCTTCAACATGTTTGCTGCAGAACTAGGGAGGATAAACTATCATAAAACATTGCAAGGTTCATAGCTTCTTAGTTATATACTAGGCTAATAACCACCAAGGCCTTTATAAGCCTATCCGTGCAACCCAATCCAATTGTGTTTCTATGTATCATGGGCATTTATTAGGAGTGGATGAAGTTTCTAGAGGTTATGTGAGGAGTACGTTAGTGTGGGCATTATTGTCTGCTTCTGTCTATCAGAGACATGGGGGCCAGACCCAAGGTGAATTTCTGATTCCCCCTACATTGGTCAAGGTTACGCTTCAGTAGGGTTAAGGATAGAGTCTGTCTTGCCAACACATTTTATTTATATCCCAAGCAAAATTTAAAACCTTGGTCTAGTACTTCTGATGCTGTTCATTTTGCAGATGTGCAAAAGCTTCATCAGAGCTGGATCTGTGGATGCCTTGTATGCCAGGCATAGATTGCCTCTCTGTAACTTGTAGGGGACAGAATATGGAGAGAGGCCTTTAAGGTGATCTATAAAGGACAATGTGTTTATACCCTGAATTCTTTTGGTAAGGGACCTTTGTGGGCATTCCAACTGTTGCATATACTTGGTCAGATACATGCTGAAAGGAGCATTATACTCAATGATGGGTCTGATAAGGGCCAAATAAAGTGGCACTATCACTTCCTTGGACCTGGATATCATGTATTTACCTACAAGTTGGGTGGCATAGAATGATTTTCTTACTACCTTGGCCACATGATGGTCAAAGGCCAGATTCCTGTCAACATATGTTCCCATATCCCTGACTTCTGGGTCAACTCTTTGGAGTGTTTTATTGGTGCAGTAAGTAGCCTGGGTAGCAGTCTTCTGAAAAGGCAGTACAGTGCGTTTCTTGGCACAGAGTTTTAGTTTGTGACTTTGGCACCAGTCATTTGTCTGTGTTAGACCCTCTTGTAAGTTGTTTGAGTAATGGGGGGAATCTATGATAGCTCCCAATTAATAGTCATTTGTGAACTTGGTTAGCCAAAGTCCCTTGATATTAGCCTTTAATTCCAAGAAATAGATGACAAATAGGAGCAGTCCCAGAAAAGAGCCCTGAGGTACCCCACTGGTGACTGGTTGCTTAACGGAGGTGTGTATCACCAATCCTGGCTTCCTGGGTCCTGTCTATGAGCCAGCTAGCAATCCAGGGAGTTATGTAGGATTTTGTCCCAGTTCAGTGTATTTGTCAAGTATACCTGAATGGGTTATTGTATCAAATCCAAAGAAAAATACTTCAGCAATAGTGTGTAGTAAAATCACTCAGCCATCTTTCCAACTTATATAACACAGGTGTGGAAGTTGAGAAGTTGGCTGAATGATTTTACCACCCACTGAAGAAGGGCATTGGCCCAAAAGCTTTGTGACTTGTTAATTTGTTGTTTTATTAAAGTTCTTAAAGTTCTGTGGTCCTAGGTGCTTCCTATCACTGAAGTGTTTTCTTTGGATTTGTTTTTTGTGAAGGTTAACCATAGTGTTGGTCCATTTGCTTGTTGATATTGTATCAAATGCCTTAGCCAGTTCCAGAAAGGCTGTGTGCACCATTTTCCCCTCATCCATTGCCTTTGTCACCTTCTCAATGAATTTCACCAGGTTTACTAGGTATGACTTTCCATCACCTTGAAAGCAAGTCTTCTTCCATACAACTGCTCATTTTATTACATTGATATCTATTTGCTTTGTGCTGTCTATCAATATTATTTCTCTATACTCTGTTTAAGTAATCTTAAATGTAATTGATTGGGTCAGAGCAACACATTCTCATGTGTACTGAATTTCATGGTTGTGTAACTCCCAAACATTTCAGAAATTTATATTCTGGAGAAACTTTGCCACTGCAATGGTGGGAAGCTGAACAACCATGTAACACTGCTGGCACTGTGGGTTACAGGTTTTGTTACATTCACCATATTGTTGACATGCTTGTGATGTTGTTTACTTGATAAGTGGATGTTCCTGCATCTGCTATTCCTTTGCAGTTTCTTTTTTATTTTTAATTTTTAGTTTTGGAGTTGGGGGAGGGGATGTATCACACCATTACAGATGGGTGTTAATTTCTACAGGTTACAGCTTATTTTAAGTATAATTTTGGACAGTTTATCATTGTTTTGACTGATTTCAGTTTCTTGGGGTCCAGGTATGCTTCTGTTACATTTGGCTGCCCTGTTTACTGACTGTCATATTGATATATTTTGTTGCACAACTGTAAAGTGTGCATGTACTACCTTGTGTGTTAACTTGTATTGTGATATTCAACCACAACAGGGATCTGCTCCTAAATGTCATGACAGCTCATCCTCACAGCAGCCTCATTTCTCAGTGGCTGAGAATGATGTGATACTTCAGGCCCTCTTTATCCATGGTGAATGGCTCCTTGATATGCATGCCTCCAGCAACTCTTCCATTACAGTGACAGGTGTAAGGTGGCTGAGAAAGTAAATGCTATTGGTATTCATGACTGTATATAGGGAATGGTAGACAAAAGGCCAGTGACATGATTCATAAGGCCAAGCTTTGAGCAGAGGCATGGTATCTGGTGGTGGACCAAACCATCACTTACCAAGACGGAGGAGTTCCTGTCATTAATCAGGGATGCAGGCACCTCTTCAGAATTTCACCATGAGGTGTTGTATGTTGACGCAGAGGTGCAGCAGCCCTAGAGGATCCCCCACTAATTATGCCCCTTGTGTGTCATTCAGATATTTTTACATCCACCTTTGCAATTGATAGCCACATGAATGCTTATACTATCTCTTTCAGATACTGCGTTCAGGTACATCTGCACTGGGCACTGCGGTGTAACAATCAGCTGCACATGATATGGTCATACTTATATATGCTAGTTATATTTAATAGTCAGTGAAATTATAGCTCTTGTATGTGTGGTTTAGGCATTTTGGCATAGTCATTGTGGAAATTTTTATTGTTCTTTTTATGTTTTGTGTAATCACAGGTGAACCATTGTCTGGTACCAGTACTGCAGACACACTTCTGTTTCTTCACGTTTTGGGATCCAGACCTTCTGATGATGATAGTGGGGATGAGCAAGCAAACTGTGAGGCTGCAGGAAGCATGTCAGACACAGGATGTGTACCATCAACATCATCATCCCACAATATAAACACAACTGGTATGCCTGCACATACCCAAGACAATGAGCCATCTGCATGTAGACAGTTTTATTGGGACACAGTTGATCAGTGTAGTGTGGTAGTTCTGGGTGTGGCTATAGTAGAATCTCCTCCTAGCCATTGTGAGAGGGAGGTACCACACAGGGGTGTTGATAGAGGCGCTCAGAGAAATTATGCTTATCACATTCCCCCTTAGGTTTGTCAGTAGCTGCCACAGAAGGTACGTGCAGGACCATTGTGAAGGCACAGACAAGTTATACCAGGTTCTCAGAAGATGTCATTAGACTACTGCATGTTGTACTTTCTGACATACAGGACTACACAAACTTGGTGTGTGTGACTCCTTGGAGGAGACAAACGGTAAATTAGACCATGCGATGTCTATTCGGGATCTGTCAGGGAGGGGAAACATTCATGAGACATGGCTGGGACACTGTCAGATGTCAGCCAACAAGGCCATGGACATGCCAGATCCCACTACTGCAGTAACAGCACTTCCACTGCTACATGAGTAGTGGATGTGTCTGCACTCAGGAGAGGTCATACATGTGGTTGTGGCCTTGGGAATGGTCATGTTGACATCTCATGCAGCAGAGACCATATACATTCAGGTAACACTTCAACTTCGAGACAGGGAAGTGGAACTAGCAGGGTAACTCTTGGCAGAGGCAGATCTCTTAAGCGTGAACATCCATGATGAACTTGCTCGTCTACCATGCACAGCTCACACCTGTCCAGGATGCCAGAGTATAGTGCTGGCACAAATGCTGTAGCTGTGTCCCTGAAGATACACAGACTGCAATCCATGCTGCATGTGACACCACACACACACACACACACACACACACACACACACACACACACACACACACACACACACACACTTCATCATGGACTTCCTGACATTGGACACACACCCCATTCTGGACACACTGGTCTGAAATGCACATATTTGCTGTCCCAATTTTTTGGCTTTGTCTAGATTTCTAATGCTAAAAGGTTGAGAGGTATGCCTGCCTTCTAGTAGGGTATCTGACATGGACTTCTTATATCTGATGCACAGAGTGGCCATGCAATGCATGTGTAAGCACTATATTTTTTTGAATGCATCATTGTTATTGTTTATATTTGCTTGATAGATCAGTTTATGTGGTATAATTATTTATTATTTATTTATTCATTGTATTAGTTCACCGGGGAAGTCCAATTGGACATGATTTCCTTTTCAGTGGAAGCCTGGAGAGAAAAGTTCCAGACAAAAAAAATTAGGGCTTATTGGTAAGATACATAAGGTACAAATAATGTAAAGATTACAGCACATTTAGAGAATCAGCACAAAGTACAATGTAATGCATTCAGGTTATGAACAACACATGAGACATGAATGCATAATGCTGTGCTTTCATTCAGTTTGATAAAAATTACCCTACATTTTCAGAGATGAAGACCCAAGTATGTTTAAGATGTTGGCTCAGATCAACTTTAAAAGAGTGCTCTTACAGAAAATGGCAAAGAGTTGCATTTTTGGGGGACTCGGTGTACCACCTGCCATTTTTTTTATTTAAACAAGAAACATCTTTATTAAATTATCAAACATGGCATAGGCAGTCATACATTTATATAAATGAAACAAACCATATTGACACAATGTTAGTTGCAAACATTATATATCACAAACCATGTTGACATAATTGTAATTGCAAACATACATCACTTATTATCTATCCAGTCATAGATTACATAGTTCATTCAGTCCCTGCCTTCTTTTAAACTTTGTTCCTCCTCTGCATGTTTTGTTCCCACAATTCTCATTTTCCCTATGTAATTTGCTCCTACCTTTTTCTAAAGATACCATTTCCAGTTGTTTTATCTCGCTTACTATATTCGCTTCTAGTAGAGTTGGTTTAGATTCTGATTTCCATTTTCTAGTAATTGTTTTTTTTAGCAGACACCATAATTAGACTCAGCAAGGCCTTACTATGTCTAGTTAATTCTGATTCTGTATCACAGCTCAAAAAATCATCTCCTTAGTTATACCAATTTGCTCACCCAGTACCTCTGACAGATTAGTCAGCAGGGAAGCTTTAAAGTCTGCCAATTCATTACACTTCCAGAAAATATGTTCCCAGTTATCTCTTTCTTCCCTATTACACCTCCATCATTTGCTGTTTCATTGAAGTCTACTTGGGGTATAAAAATATCTATGTAAACACTTCCAAGCAAAGATCCTAAATTTTGTAAACTTTGTTGCACATTTGGGAGATATGCAAATATCTGTACATTGTTTCTTTGTGAATTGCTTATCCAATCTTTCTTCCCAATCCTTTCTAACCTCCTCTGATTGATTCTTATAGTTACCATGCAATGTTTTGTATGGTCTGCTAAATATTCCTTTTTTAACAGCAGCTTCTGTTCTATATTCTACTAACAACTCTACCAATGCAGGTTTTCACTTAGGATCCCTCTGTTCTTTCTTTTTGCCTATACTCTGGTATCAATCCTTGATAGGTTCATAGGCTGGTACTAGGCTATCAGCCCTAGGGCCTATACAAGCCTAGCCATAATAATTCCCTGGCTATTTCTTCCCACAGTATTTACTTCCCTGGACCCCTGTCTAGCAGGGTGACTGATGTGATCCCCAGGGTGAATTTCCTATCTCCCATCCAATCATCAAGGTTCCTTTTGAAGAGGGCCAGAGAGGCACTCTGCTTGACAGGTATGGGCAGTCTAGTCCAGAGTCTGGGGAGTCTCTGGGTCAGGAACCTATCCCTCCAGCATGTTTTGTCCATTGTGATGACAAGGTTTAGATCCCTGGAGTGCGTGTCTCTGAGGGATTGGGATTTCTTTAAGTGTAGCATGTCCAACAGCTCTGTGTTTGACATGGCCTTGTATGTTTCATAGTTTCATAGTTTCATAGTTTAGTACTAGGCTATCTGCCCTGGGGCATTTGTAAGCCTAGCCATAGTGATGTGGCTTTTGCCACCCCATGAAATGGTACAAAAATGTACAGAATAAATTTAGAATGCTGTGCCTCTGTCTAGTAGTGACACAATGAAGGTCCCCTTATATAATATAGCAGAGATTGCCTCTGAGTAGATGACATGCAACAGAGTATAGGTGGAGTTTCGGTCAGCATAGGGCATCTGCTTTAGGCCTGTGATTCTTTTAGTGAGGTATTTCTGCGGCCTTTCCAGTTGTTGCAGATGTCTTGAGAGGTACTCTATAATGGGTATAATGAGGGATGAGTACAGTGGGACAATGACCTCCTTTTTTCTGGATGAAAAGCCCTTAGTGATGAGTTGTGCCACATAAAAGGATTTCCTGACTGTTGTGGTGATGTGGTTATTGAAGGAGAGACCACTGTCCATCTGTGTCCCTAAGTCACTTATCAAACTTTTGGCATTTAGTGTACTGTCACCTATGTGGTAATTCATGGGTGCATGTTTTTTCCCAAAGGGGATAACTATACTTTCTTGGCATTGAACTTGAGCCCATGACAATGGCAGCAAGCATCTGTTTCTGTAATGCCCTTTTGTAGAATGTCCACATAATTTGGAGATTCAATAATGGCTCTCAATTTGCAGTCATCTGCTAACTTTGTTAGACAGAGTCCCTTAGTGTTGGCCTGTACTTCAGAGAAGTAGATGCCAAATAAGAGCGGTCCCAGGACTGAACCCTGAGGTACTCCATTTGTCACTTGTCTGGAGCTGGATTTGGAGTGGGCTACTTTTACAGTGTGGGTTCTGTCAGTAAGCCAGTTGGCAACCCATCGAGTGACGTAGGGATTAATGCCCAGCTTAGTAAGTTTATATATGATTCCAGAGTGGGGAATGGTGTCGAAGGCCTTGGCGAGGACCAGATAGGCTGTGTGGACCACCTTGCCCTTGTCCACGGCTCTGGAGACTGATTTGAAGAAGCCAATCAGGTTCAGGAGACAAGATCGGCCCTTCACAAACCAAATCTGTGTGGAGTCCAGTGTTTGAAGGTTGCCAATGCCTTTGTTTATAAGTTCCATGATAACACGTTCCATGGATGTGAGAAAGGAAATTCACCCTGGGAATCACATCAGTCGCCCTGCTAGACAGGGGTCCAGGGAAGTAATTAGTGTGAGAAGAAATAGCCAGGGAATTGTTATGGCTAGGCTTGTATAGACTCAAGGGCTGATAGCCTAGTACCAACCTTGCAGATCAGGCTCGTCAGACTGATGGGGTGGTAGTTCCCAGGATCCAAGCTGGATCCTCCCTTGTGGAGTGGAATAACTGTAGCTGTGTGCCACTCAGTGGGCATGAAGCCTGAGGTGAGGCTATGATTAAACATGACGCTTAGGTGAGGTGCCATTTCATTTTGTAGTTCATGTAGTACACAGCCTGGGATGTTGTCTGGTCCCATGGATGCTGTATTCTTAGCTTTGGAGAGTGCATTTTTTACCTGTGTGTCTGTTATTACCGGAATTTGGCAATCATTCGGTACTGAGATGGGCCCTTTATGGGGTGGGGGGGTGAAGTTTACACTGAATCGATCTACCAGGATATTAGCAATATCCTTGGGATCAGTATATTTAATGCCATTCTGTTGTAGCTTAGAGCAGATCTGAGCATTGCCATTTAGATTCTTGACATAGCTATAGAATGCCTTGTGGTTGTCTTTGGAATCTTTGGCAATTTTATTTTCATAACTAGCTTTGGAGGATTTTATGAGGGATCTCAGCTTCTTACTGAGGCTGCTAAGGGAGTTTGTTGCATCCTGGGATTTTCCTCTTTTCTGCAACAGTTTCTTCCTTTTGTTTGTTAATGGCAAGGGACGACCAGATTCGCTTCCTTTTTTTGGAGGAGAGCATCTTGGTTCTATTGGGGATGGCACGATTCATGCACGAATGGATGTTCTCATACAGTGCCTTAGTGTAGGATTCAGCAGTCAAACATTCAGTTCCCGTCTGCATGGGTGTCATGAAGTTTGTCACTTCTGACTTGAGTAGCATGAAGTTGGCTTTGGAGAAGTTTTTTATGGAGGTTTCCTTACTGGAGGGTGGGGGTGGGATGTGGATGTCAAGGGTGATTAGCTTATGGTCAGACCTGACCAATGAGGGGGTGACCATAGATGTGGAGCATTGATTTTCCATGTTGGTAATGACCAGGTCTAGGATATTGGAGCCCCTGGTAGGACAATGAATTAGTTGATCCAGGGCATTGGAATTTATGAATTCCAAGAACCGTTGAGCAAAGGTCTTGGTACACAAGTAGTTTTCCCAGTTAATGGCAGGGTAGTTGAAATCACTCAGTATTAAGGTGTTTGGTTATATCTTAATATTTTCCAGTATGTTTAGAAAGGTGTAGTGAGAATCTTGGGGCATGGTGGGGGATCTGTAGCAAGTTACAATTTGGATTGCAGTCTTACCTAGTGTTAGTTGCACCTGGAGACTTTCAGACACATTGTGTTGGGCAACTAGCCTGGTGTTGTGAATATCCTTGGCGAATATGGACACTCCTCCACCTTTAGTGTTTCGGTCCTGGTTTTGTGGCCAAAAAGTGTGGTAAGAGTTGTAGCCTGGTATTGCAGGGGTGCTCTCTGGAGCCTTGAACCAGGTCTCAGTTACTGCACAGACATCAATGTTCTCCATTTTTAGGAGTGGCTCTAGAGAGTGCATTTTGAGGTTTAGATGTCTAGCATTGAGTAGCATTACCTTCAGAGTTTGCATGCTTGTACCCATATGGAAGGCTATCTCTATCCTCCAATCCAAATACATTCTTGGCCTCTTCCCATTTGGTTACCCTTCCTTCTTTAATTATTTGCTCCCAGTACCTTGCTTCTTTTACCATTTTCTTCCAGTAAGTTCCACCCCCCTTCTTGACTATTATGTGTATCCCTAATTGCAGTCATCCCTATCATCAGAATCTCTTTTCTCCATTCCTGTGTTGGTTTAGTTCTTAGAAAACTTTGTATTTTACACATATAATATTCTGCATGGTTATTGTTATTCTCCTTAAGGATCTACATGCAAAATCCCAGTCTCTCCTTGTTTCTTGAGCTTCCCCACGGTTTCATCATCATCCCTTTCCATGTTGAATTATAGCTTTCTGCTTGTGCTATGTATAGGAGCCTTAACTGTGCAGCTCTGAAATACCCCTTTGAATCTGGTTTTCCCAAATTGCCTTGTTCAGTTGGAAGAATTAACTTATTCCAACTGACTCTTTCCATCTTTCCCTCCCAGTCAAAATCCTTCATCACTTTATTATTTTCTATCTACAACTTCTCCTCTGGTTGATAAAAATGTACCTGTTCTATGTATAAAACTAAAACTAAAGTGACTAAAAACATTTTAGCTGCTTATGTCTTGCTGTCCATATCCATACATACCTCTCAACCTCTTAGCATATAAAATCTGGACAAAGCCTAAACTAATGGGGGAACAGAGGCCCAAAAATAAGGATAGACTTTAAACAAACTTAGAAAGTTACAAGAATAACATGGTTTGTGCTAGCATGCATTTTCTGAAGGATATAAAGTCTGAAGGTCAAATATATGTCATTATTTAGTGACTTCAACTTTCAGAGATTTGCCAGAATTCAGCAATTTTATGAGAAACAGACCAAAAATATGAGGCAAAAATCTGGGCATTCTGTGCTCATCTGAACAGTTAAAAGGTATGTATCCATATAACAGAGCTTCCAATTTCTCAGTTTTTGTATTCTCTTTTGTTTGTTTTCTTTCCACATAGGTGCCACACCCATTAGCTGCCACACCGGAATTATTTTTAATTCATAGTCCTAAGTGCTTCATTTTATCATATCCCCATAAATATGGATATTGCTGAACCAATTTATGTGTGGGTACATAATTTACAGCTATTGCCTTTGATTTAGTTTCATTAATTTTGTATCAAGAAAAGATCTAAAACTGCCTCAAAATGTTCCACAGCACTGAAATGTCCTTTTCTGGTTTTATCAGGTATAAAATAATATCAACTGCAAATAGAGCCAGCTTTTCTTGATTACCATACCAACTGTATCCTTGAATTTCTGAGTGTCTTATTTTCTTTGCCAGTGGTTCTAAATATAATGCAAATAACAAAAGGGAAAGAGGACACCCCTGCGTGGTTCCTCTGCTCAAACAGAAATTATCAGAGAGGAACCCACACACTTTAACCTTATAATTTTATCAGGGAATGCAAATGTGTCAATTGCCCTGCTCATAAACTCCCAGCTTACTCTGCCAAATGATTTCCCTGCATTAGGACCCACCAACAACAGTGGTATTTTCTTACATTTAGCATTCCTCTGGATCATCACTGACCTGTTAATGTTGTCAAATGTTTGCTTCCTCTCCACAAAACCACAGCGATCCATGTCAATGAATTTTGGCATCACCTTTGTCATTCTTTTATACATTATAGACATTAACACTTTATAATCTTGGTTTAGGACTAAAATTGGCCTGTATGAAGTTGGATTCTTTAGGTATTACAGCTACCACAACTTTCTTCCAGGAAGTTGGTGCTTCTCCTCCTCCTAAAATAGTGTTAAACAAAATCTTCCAGATCTTTATCAGTTTTTCCCACCTAGCTTCCAAACTTACACAGGAATACCATCTGTTCCTGGGGACTTTCCTTTTGATTGGTTATACATCACCATTTTTATCTCATCTCCTCCTATCCTAACTATTTGATCCTCTTCTTGTTCTTGCAATACATTAACATTTGTTAGTCCTTTTAAATAATTCCTGTTGCTTCTTAACCATATCTCTTTCAATTTCACCCTGTTTTAAACTCCAGTTTAATTTTATCCTACTACCTAGCTATATTTTCAGAAGAACTGTTTGTATTCTGTAATAACTACCAAGTAATTTCCACTACCCATTCCTTAAATTGCTCTCTATTCAACAGATAGGTGGGAAAGCACCAGTGTCTCAATTTTATTTCATTACCCTGCATTTTTATTTTAGTTATTGGTATGTGATCTGAAATAGTTATTGGATGTGTATCACTACTTTGAATTAAATGCACATGTTCCTGTGAAATATAAGTTCTGTGTATCCTAGCCCAGTTTTTGTATATTGGGGAATAATATGTAAATTCACTCCAGCACGTCCTACTGAAATCATGTCTTCCATGCCAAACATTTTCATACATTTCTTCAAAAATCTACCCTCATTTATTATATTTTCCTTTCTGGGCCCTCCAAGCACATTGTCTTTGTATCAAATCAAATTTAAGCCCTCACCTATAAGTAATATTCCTTGCTGAAAACTGATTATTTCTATCAGAATTTTCTTAAGCTCCATTATAGCAGTTTTAGGTGGAATATAAATACATGCCAGTGTAATCCTCCTCCCTTGCCAGTCTCCCCATAGTACTACAAATATATATCCTTTTCTATCGCTATTAGAGCTCCTCTTGCAATTAATTTAAGGAGTCCTCTTTTCCTTTATCCCAGGTATTCTGCTAAATAATCATCCTGATAACTTTTCTTTATCAAATTCTCATGTTCACTTCTTTCCAAATGAGTCTCTTGCAGCATAGCTATTTGACCCCCACATTTTTAATATAGTTCACTACTCTTTCTTTTTTGTATATATCTGTGAGACCATTAACATGTAAAGATAATATTGAAAGGCTCATTATATTAAAAATATATTATTCCCACCTTTTATTTGTAACAGTTTTTTTTTTGCTATGTATCTAGTTCCAGATTTTGTGATACATGCACACACTAATGTTTGGCAGATTGAAAGTTTATACAGTTGTTTCTTGTCATATCAATTTCAGCCTATATCACATCTTACAAAACTTTTTGTTTTATTAAAAGCCCTCAAACAAATACACCACAATGCACCTCCAAATTTAGTTAACTTAATATTAACACACAAAACTATGTACATCTTCAAATATTGAAGTTTTACCTTACCAATAGGAATAATTGTCCCAAACTAACAGCACAGTCATAGACTTGGATAACCTACAAGTAAGGTTATCCATGTGTGATGACCCACCGCTTCCAACCAGTAATCAAGGAGCCTCAATCCTCACCACTGGCAATAGTGGGGGATGTTCACTGAGAGGATAACAGGTACACACACAGTATTTCCAGATGCAGATCTCTGCATCAAGTGCAATTCCCCTTAAGAGCACACAGAGACCACAGTCAATCCTGCCAGCTACCTTAAGCCCTTAAGAAAGGGTGTCCAGTCTTACTGTGCAATATTAACATTAACACAAATGGTAGTTTGACCAAGAGCAAGGCTATTAGGAGTGGCCCACAGTGTTACCAAATAAATATGCAAGTACTCTCAAAACTTAAATATCTCTACACAGATCAGCCATAATGAAAGGTTTAAATATATTTAATAATATATTCACAGTGACATCAGAGTTCAAAACCACAGGAAATATTTAAAATAACAGTACAGGCTCACACAAATAAAGAAAAACATCTAAACTAAGCTTCACTATATTCCTGGCTGTATCTAAGAGAATTATACTATTCCCTAGTAACTTACTATTAGGGCAAGGCAGATGTGGTGAATTGTTCTTATTGTTGTTGTTATCAGGTCCAAGACAGAATACAGGATGTTTTTCTCACTAAGAGACTTCTCAAAATAATATCAAAAATATTATGGCTGGGATAGCTTGCAGAATGACATAATTTCTGGTCATCTGACTTCTAGTTCCTAGGCCAAAACCCCCATTGCTGGCAGCTGGTAGCATTTAGCATCTACCTGTAAAAATACTCATACAAGGGCTTTTCCTCAGATCTTTGGCAGATGCTGGAAGTCATAAAACAATTGCATTCCTTCATGCTTTCAAAGTAGCAATTAGTGCACCCTAAAGACAATACAGAAAGCTTCCTAGTACAGACTTTGTGTCTCTAGCTGCACTGAAAAATCTTTATGGCATAGCCTATAAAATAATTTCATTTAGATATTTTTCTAAAGTTTGTTGGACTGAGGTTAACCTCCTGTATTCCAGTTTCCACTGTTAAAATATATACATTTAAAATACATGTTTTATATATTTTTTAAATGATTTTTATGACATTTACAAATTCATTGAGCCATATGTTTTTATAAACACAAGGAGTATTTATTTTTAGTAGTTTATTTCATTTAAAATTATTTATATAAAAACAATGGAGTGTTTTTTAGGGATGATGTAATAATTAATAATTGATGAGCCCATAAAAAATGTTCATTTGTCTATTTGAAACATAATTGATGAATTTCATTGGTTGTATATTCAATTATTAGTATAAAAGTAATTAGATAAGGAGGTGTGGCATCTGATGAAGTCCAGTTAATGGGGATGAAAATGCGAGTTTAAATATAAAGCGTTTATGGTTTTAATTTTATTTTAACTTCATTCAATACCTGCTGTTGGATTTAATAAATTTTGGATTTATTTTTGGCAATTTCGCTCATCCGCTCTTCTAGCTGTTGCACTCTGGATATTTTTATTGGGTTTTTTTGGGTGCTATATACATTTAAAAAGTTACAATAGTGCATGTATATTTCTGTTCTCCTCCAGTAGGGCACACTG
The DNA here is from genome assembly GCF_019279795.1 of Protopterus annectens. NCBI lineage: Eukaryota > Metazoa > Chordata > Ceratodontiformes > Protopteridae > Protopterus > Protopterus annectens. The sequence goes on from NC_056749.1 coordinate 836,115,506, forward strand.
CCTATACATTTTAAAGACAGTACTTTACAAATACCTTTTCAACACATACTTCTGTACAAAGCAGTTTGATATACACGTGACATACAGTTCTAATACATTTGTAACACAAGCATCTTGTATAGATTAGTTTGATATTCACAAGTGACATATAAATATCTACAAAATTCCAGCTAGCTGTGCTGGCAGTACCTCCTTTTGTCACAGTTCGTCCCCCCTTCGAAAATTCAAGCTAGTTTTACTAGACCTTTAAAAAACATTGCTTGAGAGGAGTGAGCCTATCTGGGAATATATTACCCCATTCCCTATCTTGACATTCCAGGTCCCTTTGCATTGCTGACCCCATTACAGTGTTTCACTGTCATATCATATGCCTGCAACCTAGCTGTACCATAGTAACTTGGGATTTTGCTGGCTGGTACCCTGTAGCCATAGATCCCTCTCAGACTCCTCCTTTCTACTACTGCAAATACTTGACATCAGGGCCTCCCTATCATGGTAAGCTTTCATCATGTTAACATGGTACAGTTTGTGTTCCTGCCTCCTGCCTAGCAGTTCTACTATGTAGTTAACATCACTCACCTTCCCTACCACTTTAAAGGGTCCCTCCCAAACTGACTGCAGCTCGTTGTGTCTGACAGGAATGACAACCATGACCTGCTTCCCTACAGCATACTCTCTGGCTCAAGCATTCCTGTCATGCCATACCTTTTTTTTGCTATTGGGCTTCTGCCAGAACCTCATGGGTCAAGCCCATGAGTTCCCTGAGTCTTGTCCTGAGGTTTAAGACCTATATCACAAGAGACTCATTATGAGATTCACATTCACCCTCCCATTCATCACAAATCAAATCTAGAGGTCCCCTCACCCTTTGCCCATACAGCAACTCATCATCATCACCATCAGTCCCCGTTTTCCCATTTTTCTACATGGGGTTGGGGTATTGTGTTAAATGTTGCCAACTCTCAATTCAGTGCCACACTCCTGCCTTCTTCAACACCCATGCCTGACTGGCACAGATCTTCTTTCACACAATCCATCCACCTCTTTGCTGGACATCCTTACTTCCTCTTACCTTCTTCCTCTCTGTCCCAAATCTTCTTCACCAGATTGTCTTCTACATTTCTACACATGTGCCCAATCCACTGTAATCTGTTTTCTTTGATCTTTTCTGCAATTGGAGCTACTTTGGCTTCTGCTCTTATGTTCTCATTTCTTCATCTTTCCCACAGTGTGCATCCTACCACCTTTCTCAGGCACTTCATTTCTGTCACCTCTAGCTTCTTCAACTGTTTTGCTTTTACTGCCCAGGCTTCTGTATCATACAGTAGTACTGGTCGCACCACTGTCTTGTACACCTTACTACCTTGCTTTTCAGCTTCTTTGGCTGCAGCCCCTCTGATTCTAGCTTTGACCTCTTCATTCAGACTACTCTTCTCTTCAACTACCCCTCCCAGATACTTGAAGCTGTTTACATGTTCCACTATCTTCCCTTCTATCTCTATTTTTAGCTTCTTCTGATTTCCCCAATTTTCTGCCATTACTACCATCTTATCTGTGCTTAGTTTCATCCCATGTGCCTTCAGATTTGCATTCCATTCTCCTATCCTTTGCTGAAGTTCTAGCTCAGAGTCTGCCTGTACTGCCACATCGTCTGCATATAGCAGCTTTGTTTATCTGTCTCCTCCTACCTGTTTGCTAATGTTGTCCATCACCAGTATGAACAGCAGTGGGCTCAGAGCTGAACCCTGATGTACTCCCACTCCCACTGGGAACTCCTCTGTGAGGCTGAACACTGTTCATACCTGAGTCATTGGGTCCTTGTACATAGGCTGCACTCATTCTAACAATGTTTATGGGGCTTCAAACCACCGCAGTAGTGTCCAGATCAGCTTTCTTGGGACCTTGTCATGTGCTTTCTTCAAGTCTAGGAATGCCCACTTGGACTCTCTTCTCATCTCTAGCTTCTTCTCAATTATCTGTCTCAATGCAAACATCAGGTAAATTGGGCTTCATCGTGATCTGAATCCAAACTGCTCATCTCCCATCTTACATTCTACTATTCTGTGTATCCGCTTATCAAACACCCTCTCCAGAACTTTTATCCAATGTAATAGGAATTTGATGCCTCTGTACTGCCCACAGTTGTGGATGTCCCCTTTGTTCTTGTACACTGGCAAAAGTATGCTTATTCTCCAGTCATCTGGGATACGCCTTTCTCTCCACACTGCTATTCGTACCCTCAGTAGCCATTTCTCTCCTATCTCACCCAGCATATTTATCATATCTTCTGTGACCTCATCTGAGCCTGCTGCTTTCCCTGACTTCATCTTCCTTAGTGCTGCTCTTACTTCTTCTAGGGAGGGCTTCTCTTCTTCTCTCATACAGCAACTCAAAGGGTGAAAAACCTATGGATTCCTGGGGCACCTCTCTGTAAGCAAGCAATGGATGGAGTAAATATTTGTCCCACTCTCTCTTATACTGGCTTGCAAATGCCTGTAGCATGGTCTTTTGTGTAGAGTTTAACCTCTCCACAGTACCATTAGTCTGGTGGGTGGCAGGGGGTGATCTTTAGTCTCTTCATTCCACAGTGCTTCCACAGACAAATCAACATATCTGACATCAAACTGGCACTTCTGTCAGTTAGTATTTCCTTTGGGAAACCTGCCTTGCTGAAAATCTCTAACCCAGCATTTTCCACCTTTTCTGCCTCAATGGAAGACAAAGGCATGGTATCTGGTAGCATAATCTACTACCACTAGGATATACTTCTTTCCTGTGGAACTTGGGGAACTCAGAGGCCCCACAATATCCATAACTATCCTCTGAAATGGATCCTCAATCAAAGGCAAAGTCATCAAAGGAGCTTTCCCCTTGTCTTTGGCACTGCTTACAGGTCCTGCAGTACTCTGTAACATCCCTGGAAATTTCAGGCCAAAACAAAGTTCTACATAATATGTCTCTGGGTACACTTTATGCCTATATAACCTGCGAAGGGAATGTCATGAGCTATGGCTAGAAGTGCTAAACAGTATGCTCTGGGCACTACCAACTGCTGTATTATCTCACCCTCTATCCCTCCATCAGGGGTCCACTCTCTATACAGCAACCTTTTGTCCCAGTATACAGATCCTCATTTTCCTTGAGAATCAGATGCCAACCTGGCTACCTCCCTCAAGCCTTGTAATGTAGGGTCTGAGAGTTGAGCCTGTCTCAACTTTCTCTTTGTAACCCTTCCCAGCTCTCCTTCAACAGGAAGCCTGGTATCCTCTGACAGTGGTGCCTCACTCTCAGCCTGGGTACTACTACTCACCTATGCCCTTGCAGTCCCTCTGTCCAAGGGAACATCAGTACCCACCAGCAGCTGTGGCTCACCTTCAGTCTCACTGCTACAGGGTAGCTCCTTCTCTGAAATAACCACCTCACCAGTCTTGGCTTCAAGTATGTGGTTTGCCTGGGTCCCCCCCCCCCCAGGCTACCAAACCCACATTCTTGTCTCCAAGCCTGAATGAGTGTAACTGCAAGCACTCAAGGTACTGCATTATCAAAATCATTTCCTATCAGGACCTCTGCAGGGATATCCTCATACACACCTACTTGCTTTCTTCCTTTTCCACCCTCCCAGTCAAGGTAACCCTAGCAAAAGGTATTTGGAATGGCATCCATCCTAAAGCTCTGAAAGGACTAGACTGCCCAAGCAAGTAGTGCTCCTCTTTAACCCAATGCAGGCTCACAGTGGTTAGGTCAGAGGCAGTGTCTCTCTTAGCAGTGGACTGTTTCCCATCTAATAAGATAGGATATAACCTCTTGTGGTAGTTTGGTACCCTTGTTGTCACCAGGCAACCTACCGCTGACATTCTGTCCTTCCCACTTACTGGCTCACCCACCTTTTGTTCCCACCTTGCCTCTGTGGACATCAATATGCTACAAAATAAATCTAAGCTTGTTTCCTGCCTTTCCTGTAACTAGTGTAGTCCAGATACAGATTTGCTGTATCCAGGACTGTTTGTAAGCTTCTGAGCCCCCCAAGCCTTTCTGTGTTGGAGGGAAGCCTTCTAGCTTATCAGTGGGAGTGGTAAGCACTAGGTAGCCTATCTACCACAAGAGGAGTTGTTTCTGGACCAGAAATTGTAGTTTATTGGCCATGTCGGCTGTTATTTCATATCTTTCAACTTTCTGGTTTAAAAGCCCACGTTTGCGCTTGTTTCCTGCCTTTCCTGTAGCTAGTCTAGTCCAGATACAAGTTTGCTGTATCTAGGACTGTTTGTAAACTTTTGAGCCCCCCCCCCAAGACACTCTGTGTTGGAGGGAAGCCTTCTAGCTTATCAGTGGGAGTGGTAAGCACTAGGTAGCATATCTATCACAAGAGAAGTGGTTTCTGGCCCAGAAATTGTAGTTTATTGGCCGTTTGGGCAGCTTTTCCCATCTCTTTCAACTTTCTAGTTTAAAAACCTGCATTTGCGCTTATTTCTCACCTTTCCTGAAACTAGTCTCGTCCAGATACTGATTTTCTGTATCCAGAACTGTTTGTAAGCTTCTTAGCCCCCTACGCCTTTCTGTGTTGGGGGGAAGCCTTCTAGCTTGTCAGTGGGAGTGGTAAGCACTAGGTAGCCTATCTAAGACAAGAAGAGTATTTTCTGGCCCAGAAATTGTACTTTATTGGCCCTTTGGGCAGTTTTTCTATCTCTTTCAACTTTCTGGTTTAAAAGCCAGCGTTTGTGCTTTTCCCGGCTTTCCTGTAACTAGTCTAGTCCAGATACAGATTTGATGCATCCAGGACTATTTGTAAGCTTCTGAGCAGTGCGAAAGTCTGCTCTTTAATTTTTCCCTTAGATCTGCTAGTTCTCACCTCTCCTGCACTTTTACTCGCTTATTAGTCTGGGACTTTACCAGACTTCTTGTAGCAATTATTGTAGTACACAAAAGTGCTACCAGCACTAAACGTTGTACAAGGAAACAGCTTCAGTACTTATTATTAATGCCTACTCCTCCACACATGTCTAAAGGTCAGTTCCCTGTGCTTTCTCCTACTAACCTGGTGAACTTAGGTATCCTTAGGCAATGTAGCAACTGCCTCATGTACACTGACAACCCTCTCCTCTTACAACCAAAAACACTCAGACTTGCAAGAGATGCACTTATATATCCAAAAAGACTGGAATAGCTGGTCAAGAGGAGAAGGTCAACACTTGCACCACACCACATGAAACACATAGCCCTCCAGAACACACACCAGCACTGCCTTCACATAAAAACACAAACCACATACCCACCTTTGCGGAGGCTCTCAATACAAATATACCCAAACAGCAGAGATCTCCAAGGCTGAAACATACTCCACCACCACAACACAATAGTCACGACCCACATAACTCTCCTAAACAGTGTGCCACTTAACCAAAGCCCCTAAGGCAAAACAGCATGCTCAACACACTAGTCATAGGTGACTCAATAGTGAAGATCACTGATGTCCCATTCACTAGATTGAATAAGGAGAAAGTAACATTCAGCTGCCTGTCAGGTGCCAGGATCCACCACATAACGCACGCACTCAGGTCCCTCAACAACAGGTACAAATATGACTCTGTTATTGTACATGTAGGTGTGATTGACATGAGATGTACCTCCCTGGACTACATGAAAAGAGACATGGAGGAGCTCTCAGATTTTATAGCCCAGGTAGGTATGACCCTAGCCCTGAGCAGCATCCTACCATCACCCAAAATAATACCACAGTACAACCAGAAAATGATTGATTTCAACAACTGGCTAAGTATCTGATGTGATTCTAAGGGGACCCAGTGTCTCTCTGCCTGGGATGACATGATCGACAGACCTTGATGCTTTGCCAGAGATGGCCTGCATCTGTCATCCCTTGGCTTCCAGATACTGGCCAAGGCTCTTGCCACTCCTATAGTGCCTTGTTTAGGTGGTGTTCCAAAGTCCAAATTACCACCATAACAGCTACAATCAAATGCAATCTGAGGGTCATGCTACTCAATGCTAGAAGTCTAAATCTCAAAATGCACTTACTCGAAGAACTCCTTAAAATGGAAAACATCAACATTTGTGCTGTTACAGAGACCTGGTTCAAGGCAGCAGAAAATACCCCTGTGCTACCAGGCTATAACTCATTCCACACCTTTTGGCCCTGGAACTTGGACCAAAGCTCCAAAGGTAGTGGTGTTTCCATATTCATAAAAGATGCGCGCACCTCCAGACTGGTAGCACAACATAACACATCAGAGATACTTCAGGTGCAGCTAACATTTGGTAAGACAGCAATTCAGGTCATAGCCTGCTATAGGTCCCCAACCATGTCCCAAGACTCACACTCCACATTCCTAAGCAGACTGGAGAAAATTAGGGTCCAACCTAACACTCTCATACTGGGCAACTTCAACTACCCCTCCATTAACTGGGAAAGCTACTCATGTACCAATGCACTTGCCCAACATTTCCTGGAATTCATTAACTCCAATGCCCTGCAGCAACTCATTTTTACCCCCACTAGAGTTTAGAAACATCCTTGACCTGGTCATTACTAACATGGACGACCATTGCTCTACACCAATAGTCAACTCCGGCCACAAACTAATCACCTTGGAAATCCACATCCCTCCCACCCACCCCCACAAAGATAACCACCATGAAAAACTTCTCCAAAGCTAAATTTGGGCTCCTAAAAACAGAGGTTCCTAACTTCACAGCAGCCATGCAAATGGAGAATATTTGCATGACCACCAAATCATGCACCAATGCACTGAACAAACACATACACAAATGCATGGATCTTGCCATACCCAATACAGCCAAGACGCTCTCCTCAAAAAAAGGAAGCCAATCTGGTAGTTCTTTGCTATAAACAAACTCTACAGCGGAAGGAGGAAACCAATGTGGAATAAGGTGAAGTTCCATGACTGGAAAAAACTCCCTTATCAGCCTCAACAAAAAGTTGAGATCCCTCATTAAATCCTCTAAACCTATCTATGAAAACAGAATTGCAGCAGATAGTAAAGACAACTGCAAGGCCTTCTATAGTTATGTAAAGAATCTCCACAGCAATACTCAGATTTGCTCTGAGCTACCGCACAATGGTACTTCCTATACTGAGCCGACAGATATTGCCAATGCACTGGCTGCCAGATTGAATTCCAACTTTACCCCTTTCTTCCCCCAAAGGACCAATCACAATACCAGTAGATTGCCAGGCACCCAGTATTACTGCTGCACAGGTTAAAACATCACTGTCCAAGGCCAAGAATACACCTTCTATGGGACCTGGCAATATCCCTGACTGTGTTCTACATGAACAACAGAGTGAACTGGCACTTCACCTGTGTGTCCTGTTCAATCACAGCCTCACCTCAGGCTTTGTCCCTACTGAATGGCGCACTGCTACAGTCATCCCTCTCCACAAAGGAGGAGCGACTACAGACCCTGGAAACTATCGCCCCATTAGCCTGACGAGTCTGATATGCAAAGCTATGGAACACATTATCATGGACCTAATAAACAAGGATATAGGGAATCTCCAAACTCTGGATCCCACACAGTTTGGTTTTGTGAAGGGTAGATCATGCCTACTCAATCTGGTCGACTTCTTTGAGTCAGTCACCAGAGCTGTGGGTGAAGGCTAGGTGGTTCATACAGCCTACATTGATCTGGCCAAGGCCTTTGATACCATTCCCCCCTCAGGAATCATAGAAAATCTCATTAAGGTAGGCATCAACCCTATATCACTAGGTGGGTTGCAAACTGGCTCACAGATAGAACCCACAGTGTGAAAGTAGCTGACTCCAAGTCAGACTGCTGAACAGTCATGAGCAAAGTCCTACAGAGTTCAGTCATGGGTCCTCTCCTGTTTGGTATCTACTTCTCTGAAGTCCAGACCAACACGAAGGGACTCTGGCAAACAAAGTTCACAGATGATTGCAAGTTGGGAGCTATTATTAACTCCCTAAGTGATGTTGACATCCTACAGAAAGGCCTCACTGAGACCAACGACTGGTGTCAGAACCATGGCCTTAAGCTCAATGCCAAAAAATGTGTTGTCTCCCCTTTTTGGAAAAACCCAGCTCCCATGAATTATCACATCAATGGTAGTTCACTGAACACAGAAGGCATTATAAGAGATCTTGGAACACAGGTTGACAGCAACCACTCTTTTGACTACCACATTGCCACTGTGGTCAAAAAGTCCTTCTATATGGCATATCTCATTACTAAAGGTTTTGCATCCAGGAAGAAAGAGGTCATTGTCTCCCTCTACTGTTCCCTCATTAGGCCAATCATCGAGTACTCCAATTCAGACCATTTGGCATGTATCTCACTAGACACCTGCAACAACTGGAGAGGCCACAAAAGTACCTCACAAAGAGGATCCTAGGCCTTAAACATGTCCTATATGGACAGAGTCAAAAAAGTCCAACTATTCTCTGTCTCATATCGCCTACTTAGAGGCGATCTCTGCTTGACTTACAAAGCGATGTCTGACCCAGCTCTGTTAGAAATGCTACATCTAAAGAAATCTCAATCTCTCCATACCACATGCTCCAGAGACCTCATCCTCAATACCACAACAGAACATGCTGGAGGGACAGGTTCATAACCCAGAGATTGCACATTATATTTGACAGACTTCCCATACCTGTCAAACAGAGCACTTCACTGGCCCTCCTCAAGAGAAATCTTGGTGAGTGGATGGGAAATAGAAAATTCACCCCGGGGATCACTCCAGTGGCTCTACTTGACAGAGGCACTGGGAACTAAGATCAGGTGGCACAATGCCAGGATAATCTTATGGGCTAGGGTTGTAAATGCTCCAGGGCCATTAGCCTAGTACACACCTATGAACCTATGAACATGGCCCCACTGGTTATATTTAAAACATTCAACCCTTAATCCTGGCCATGTACCTGAACTTGTGGCTTGCTGGTGGGCACTGTTAGGGCAGTTTAGGCTGCCCCATGGGTTCCCTTATATCCATGTGCAGCACTGGGTATCCCTTTCTTGCACAGTGATGCCCTGCTTGCTAGGTATAGGTCTCCATTTTTCCCAACTCATCTACAATGTTGCATTCTCTATCAGAAAACCAGATTCTCATGTCCTCAGGCAAAGTGTTAAGGGCTTGTTCCCTCACCAAAAGGTTTGGCAGTCCCTCAAAAGTGGTGACCTGACACCCACTCATCCACTTCTAAAAATAAGTGCTTAACTCAGCAACATAATCACACACACTTTCATCTGTCTTGCGTCTATGCTCACAAAACTATTTTCTGTAAGCTTCAGGTGTTAACATAAAGTGTTCCAATAAACAATTTTAACTGTATTATTAACCAATCAGTATCAGACAATTTAGAAAGAGTGGTTACAGTTTAACATTGAGTAAGGGGGTCAGGAACCATACACAGAGCCCTTGGTCAACATTATACTGTTTACATACCCTTTCAAACACATGAATAAAACTATCAAAATTATCACTGTCTTTAAATTGTTAAAGAAATTTACTGACCTTTATTCCTTCTGGGATTTGGATACTCCCTTTCCCGTTACCTCCATGACCCTGGTGAAGAGACAGCATTTCCTTTTCATGTTGCGTCTGCCTCTTATTTTCTTCAGCTTCCAAACACTGCAGTATCTGCTTCAACTTCCAAATGCCACAGTCTCTACTGATTCTATTTCTAACCATTTGGCCTCCAGTTCAAGTCTCTTTAACTCCTGAAAGATTTTTATGTTCTCTGAGGAAAAGTTGAACTGTCTGTTTTCTGAGAGCTGTACATCCTCAAGGCCAGTAAGGTTGTCTTTCTGATTGCTGGTTTGTGACGCAGCTGGGACTCAGGCTGGAATTATTTTTGCTTTAATCAGGACAGCATGCATGAATCCTTTGTCTTGGCACATCTCAACCAACTGGCTCCTTGTCAGCTTACCATAATCCTCTGCTAACATCATTGCCTGCTCTCCCTGTCTAACTAAGCTAACAAAAAATAAATAAAACTATTGTGAAATGAAACTCTGAATGTCTAACTGTGACACCCGCAAACTGGCCCAGTAATCAGGGAGCCTCATTCCTCACAACTAACACCAGTGAAGGGCATCCACATTGGGAAAGATAACAAGTGCACACACAGTAAAGTACAATTTAACACCAGTGAGGGTCATGCACATTGGGAAGGATAACAAGTACACACACAGTAAAGTACAATTTAACACCAGTGAGGGGTGTGCACATTGGGGGGATAACAAGTACACACACAGTAAAGTACAATTTAACACCAGTGAGGGGCGTGCACATTGGGAAGGATAACAAGTACACACACAGTAAAGTACAATTTAACACCAGTGAGGGGCGTGCACATTGGGAAGGATAACAAGTACACACACAGTGAAGTACAATTTAACACCAGTGAGGGGCGTGCACATTGGGAAGGATAACAAGTACACACACAGTAAAGTACAATTTAACACCAGTGAGGGGCGTGCACATTGTGAAGGATAACAAGTACACACACAGTAAAGTACAATTTCCCTTAAAAGCACACAGAGAACAGAGTCAGTCTGGGGCTGGTTTCTCCCTTTCTCTCCAGATTCCCAATAAGACTCCCCACTGGCACAGCCATAGGGTGCAGATCTCAGCCTAGTGGTCAAGTGAAAACCTCCAGCACCCTCTCTGTCCAACCAGTGCTTCATGTCCCTGCACAAGTAGCTCACACACGCACACACACACACACACACACACACACACACACACACACTCTAAGATATGAGTTATATACAAACATACAGACACTCCTGGGGAAGGCTGGCACAGGTTCTCCAGCTATGCCCCTTTCTGCCAGTCTATAAGGTAGTACCAGCTGCCACCAACCACTATCAACTACTAATAAGGCCCTTACCAGGGTGCCCAATTTTACTGTGCAATATTATTATCCAAATAGTAAGTGTGACTGAGCAGCAAGACTATTGGAGTGGCCTTGTAGAGTATCACTATATGCATGCAATGTACTCTAGAGCTTAAATTATCTCTACACAAAACAGCCACAGTTGAAAGGTTTAAAAATATTTAATAATAAATAATAAAAACACAATACAATGCTTCTTACTACACAGAGCTAGTCAAGAGTTCAGAGATCACAGGAAAATGCTTAAAATAATACAGTAGAATAGTTCTGACATCAATACAGAAAAACAGCTAGACTAAACTTACAATTTACAATCAATATCTAAGAGCAAGCACAGTTCTAAATAAACTTACATATAGAACAAAGCAGAGTACTAGTGAGTTGTTGTCAGCTTTAGACAAAATCCAAAATGCTCCCTGTCTGTCTCTGAGAAAGTCCTTTAAATTGATAATAGATCCTGCTGACTCATTTTAGATTACATTATTCTTAACAATTCTCTGGTTTCCCAGACTAACAGAAACTCTACATTTAGATTTCTTAGTAAGCTTGCACCTGGTCAGGAAACTACAGGAATTAAAGACATTACATATGTAAAATCTGGCAACTAACTCTTGTCTCAAAACAATAGAAAGAATGTGTTGGTTCAGGCACCACGGCTCCAAGCCCTGAGATCAAACAGTCATAAAATGCTTGACTTATCAGCTTTCTTACAGCACAGTGCACTATTGTTACATTTTTGCAGTTCAACATCCAATACAGTCTTTTCACATTTAAAATAACAAGCCTATGGCTTTTATTAATGTTTACAAAGACATAGACTTATCTACAAAATTCTATCTAGCTAGGCTGGCAGCCTTCACATATCTTCACATTTCTTCCCCCCTGAGAACTCAAGCTAGTTTTTCAAGTGTCCCTTGAGAAACATTGCTTGAGAAGGTTAGGTCTATCTGAGTATACATTACCCCATTCCCTGTTTTGAGAGCCCATCTGCATTGGAATTGCTACTCCCACTGCGGTGCTGCACTGACATATTATATGCTTGCAACCCTAGGCTCCATCTTAGCAACTTGGCATTTTGCCAGTTGGCTCTGTTTAACCATGTTAGGGGATTGTGATCTGTCACTACAGTGAATTTTCTTCCATACAGATAAGGCTGTAGTTTCTGCAGTGCCCACACTATGGCTAGATATTCATTTTCTACAGCTGCATAGCATTCCTCCCTGGGTTGGAGCCTACAACTGAGATAAACCACTGGGTGCTCTTCTCCCTCTGAAGAAATCTGGCTAAGTACAGCCTCCACCCCATGGTTTGAAGCGTCCACCTGCACAACAAATTATTTGCTGTAATTTGGACTGGCTAACACAGGGGGTCCTCCCAAAGCTTCTGTAAGCTCCTGGAATGCTTGTTCACATGCTGTGATCCACATTATCTTATATGGCCTGTTTCTCCTTGTCAAGTCTGTGAGGGAAGCAGCTATGGTACTATAACTGGGGATGAACTTTCTGTAGTACCCTGCTGTCCATAAGAATGCCCTCACCTGCTTTTTGGTAATAGGTGCAGGCCATGCCTGAATGGCTTCTACTTTGGCAGGTTCTGGCCTGATCTTTCCACTCCCCACTCTGTCCCAGGTAGGAGACCTTTGCCATAGCCACCTGACATTTGCTGGGCATTAATGGTCAACCCTTCGCTCTGTATTCTGCCTAGCACCTTCCTGACATGTTGAAGGCACTCTTGCCAGGAATGTCTGTAGATGACAATATCATCTAGGTAAGCAAGGGCAAACCCTCCTGGTCCTGCTAGGATATGATCTACCAGCCTCTGGAAAGTCACTGGGGCATTTTTCATCCCAAAGGCCATATTTGTGAATTTATACAAGTCAAAAGGATTCACAAAGGCTGACCTCTCTTTAGCACTGGGAGTCAAGGACACCTGGCAGTAACTCTTCGTAAGATCAGTTGTGGTAAGATACTTAGCCGCACCCAGTTTCTCTAGGGTCTCATCTGTCCTAGGCATGGGGAAAGCATCAGACTCTGTGTGACTAATTTCCTGTAGTCCACACAGAACCTGGTGCTGCCATCCTTCTTTGGCACCAGCACCAATGGGGAGGCCCAGGGACTGTTGGACTCTTGAATTACCCCTAGTTCCAACATCTCCTATATCTCCTCTATCAGAGTCTGTTTGACTCTCTCAGGCACCCTATAAGGGGCCTGCCTAATAGGCCTTTGGGGTCCTGTATCCACCTGTTGCTGCACCAGGTGGGTGCACCCTGGTGTCCCAGTGAACAAGTCCCCAAACTCCTGTAACACTGCTCAGATTTCTTGAACCTGGGTAGGAGATAGCTGCTGGGACATTGCTACCCCTTCCATTGAGGTGTCAGTCTGAACCTCACTGAGGAAATCAGTCACCAGATCTCCCTCAGACTCATCCTGCAATCCATTGCAAATACTCAACACAAGGGCCTCCCTATCATGGTAAGGTTTCATCATGTTAACATGGTATAATTTGTGCCCCTACCTCCTGCCTAGCAGTTTCACCATGTAGTTAACATCACTTACCTTTCATATCACCTCGTAGGTCCCTCCCAAGCTGCTTGCAGATTGTTGTGTCTGACAGGAATGAGAACCATTACCTGCTGCCCTACAACATACTCTCTAGCTTGACCATTCCTGTCATACCAGACCTTTTTCTGTTTGGCTTCTGCCAGGTTCTCCTGGGCCAAACCCATGAGTTCCCTGAGCTTTGTCCTGAAGCTTATGACATATGCCACAAGAGACTCCTTGTGAGATTCACACTCACCTTCCCACTCATCCTGAATTAAATCTAGAGGTCCCCTCACCCTATGCCCATACAGTAACTCAAAGGGTGAAAACCCCATGGATTCCTGGGGGAACCTCTCTGTAAGCAAACAGTAGATGGGGCAAATATTTGTCCCACTCCCTCTTAAACTGGTCTGCAAATGCCTATAGCATGGACTTGATTGTATAGTTTAACTGCTCAACAAGACTATTACGCTGGGGATGGTAGGAGGTAGTCTTCGGGGGCTTCACCCCACAGTACTTCCACAGACAAGCCAGCAGGTCTGACATGAAATTGGCACCTCTGTCAAGTCAGTATTTCTTCTGGTAAACCTACCCTGATGAAAATCTCTAACAAAGCATTTCCCACCTTTTCTGCCTCAATGGAGGACAAGACACCTCAGGGTATCTTGTAGCATAATCTGCTACCACTAGGATATACTTTTTCCCTGTGGAACTTGTGGCAATCAGAGGCCCCACAATATCCATGGCTATCCTCTGAAATGGCTCCTCAATCACAGGCAAAGGCATCAAAGGAGCTCTCACCTTGTCTCCTGCCTTGCCTACCTTATGGCACTGCTCACAGGTCCTGCAGTACCCTGTTATATCTCTGGAAATTCCAGGCCTATAAAAGTTCTGCATAATATGTCTCTTTGTACATTTTATGCCTATATGACCTGCAAAGGGAATATCATGGGCTATTGCTAGAGGGGACAGATGGTAGGCTCTGGGCACAACAAACTGCTGTCTCCTCTCACCTTCTAGCCCTCCCTCGGGGGTCCACTCTATACAGTAACCCTTTGTCCCAGTATACAGATTCCCAGTTCCCTTGAGTTCACTAGCTACCTGCCTCATGCCTTGCAATGTAGGGTCTGAGAGCTGAGCCTGTCTCAACTCTCTCTTTGTAACCCTTCCCAGCTCCCCTTCCACAGGAAGTCTGGCATCCTCTGACAGCGGTGCCTCACTGTGAGCCTGGGTACTACTACTCACCTCCACCATTGCAGTCACTCTGTCCAAGGGAACATCAGTACCCAGAATCAGCTGTGGCTCACCTTCAGACTCACTGCTACAGACTAGCTTCCTCCCTGAAGTAACCACCTCACCAGTACTAGCTGCAAGTATGCAGTCTGTCAGGGTCCCCCTCAGGCTACCAGACCCACATGCTTGTCTCAAAGCCTGACTGCATGTAACTGCATTAACACATGGTACTGCCTCATCCAAGTCCTTCCCTATGAGAACATCTACAGGATGGTAGTTCTGTACCCTTGTTGTCTCGAGACAGCCTACTATTGGCATTTTGTCTTTTCCATTCACTGGCTCCCTCACCTTTTGTTCCCCACCTTGCCTCTGTGGACATCTATATGCCACATGGCCCCACTGCTTGCATTCAAAACATTTAACCCTAGGTCCTGGATATGTAGCCGGACTAGAAGCTTCCCCTACTACTGGCAGATTCTGTTGGGGCAGTGTGGGCTGCCCACCATGGGTTCCTTTAGACCCCTGAACAGTACTGGGGGCCCCTTTCCTGTGCAGGGATGCCCTGCTGGCTAGGTATAGGTCTCCCTTCATCCCCAAGTCATCTGAAGTAGCACATTGTCTAACTCGATCTTCATGCCCTCAGGCAAAGTGCTAAGGGCTTGTTTCCTCACCAAAAGGTCTTCCAGCCCTTCAAAAGTGGTGACCTGACATCCACTCACCCACCTGTGAAAATAAGTGCTCAGTTCAGCAACATATTCACACACACTTTCATCTGCCTTGCATCTGTGCTCACAAAACTTTTTCCCTTAAGTTTCAGGTGTTAGCTTAGAAATTCTAACAGACAATTCTTAATAGCAGTATAATCAAAAAATTAATGATCAGAAATTTTAGACAACACAGTTACAGCTTTACCATGGAGTAAGAGGGTCAGGAACTGTACCCAGAGCCTTTGGTAAACATTATACTGTTTACATACCCTTTCAAACATATGAATGAAACTATCAAAATTATCTCCCTCTGTAAACTGTGGAAGAAATTTACTGATGTTTTGTGCTTCTGGGGTCCGGTTACTCCCTTCCCCATTACCTTCACCACTCTGGTGAAACATCAGCATCTCCTTTTCATGCTGCCTCTGCCTTTCCTTTTCCTCAGCTTCCAGGTGTAGCAGTTTCTCATTTTCCTCAGCCTGTAGATGTCTCAGTCTCTTTGCTGCTTCTGTTTCCAAATGCCTGGCTTCCAACTCAAGTCTCTTTAGCTCCAGATGGATTTTTAAGTCCTCTGCAGAAAGGTTGAGCTGTCCTTTCTCTGAGTGTTGTATATCTCCATGGCCAGTCTGATCACCCTCCTGATTGCTGTTTTCTGATGCAGCTGTGAAAAAAGCTGCAATCATCTCTGCCGTAGTCAGGTTTCCATGCACCAGGCCCTTAGCCTGGCACATCTCAGCCAACTGGCTCCTTGTTAGGTTGCCATACTCCTCTGCTGACATGATTGCCTGCTCTCCCTGACTAACTAGGGTAACAAAAAAATAAAACAATTGTGATCTGAGCTTTGAATATTCACTGCATGGCAGATTTAGAGTACAAAAACACCTTCAGTGATCACTGTTCACAAGCTACAGGAATTCACTATCCACACCACTACAAGCCAATTGCCAACCAATTAATATGTGGTGTGGATATCCCACCACTGCCAAACAATTAATATGTGACACCCATGCACTGGCACAGTAATCAAGGAGCCTCAGTCCTCACCACTAACACCAGTGAGGGGGTCCACATTGGGAAACATAATAAGTACACACACAGTAAAGTACAATTTCTCTTAAGAACACACAGAGATCAGAGTCAGTCTGGGGCTGGTTTCTCCCTTTCTCTCCAGATCCCCAATAAGACTCCCCACTAGCACAGCTATAGGGTGCAGATCTCAGCCTAGTGGTCAAGCTAAAACCTCCAGCACCCTCTCTGTCCAACCAGTGCTTTGCGTCCCTGTCCAAGTAGCTGACAGACACACACACACACACACACACACATGCACACGCACACGCACACACACGCACACACACACACTCTTAATATATGAATTATATAAGACACTCCTTGGGAAGGCTGGCACAAGTTCTCTAGCTATGCCCCTTCCTGACAGTCTATAAGGTAGTACCAGCTTCCACCAATCACTAATATCAGCTACTAATAAGGCCCTTACTAAAGGGTGCCCAATTTTACTGTGCAATATTATTATCCAAATAGTAAGTGTGACTGAGCAGCAAGACTATTGGAGTGGCTTTGTACAGTATCACTATATGCATGCAATGTACTCTAGACCTTAAATTATCTCTACACAAAACAGCCACAGTTGAAAGGCTTAAAAATATTTAATAATAAGTGATAAAAACACAAGACAATACTTCTTACTACACAGTGCTTATCAAGAGTTCAGCGATCACAGGAAAATGCTTAAAATAATACAGTAGAATAGTTCTGACATCAATACAGAAAAACAGCTAGACTAAACTTACTATTTTCTATCTGTATCTAAGAACAATCACAGTTCTAAATAAAATTAAATATAGAGTAAAGCAGAGTACTGGTGAGTTGTTGTCAGCTTTAGACAAAATCCAAAATGCTCCCTGCCTGTCTCTGAGAAAGTCCTTTAAATTGATAATACATCCTACTGACTCATTTTAGATTACATCATTCTTAACAATTCTCTGGTTTCCCAGACTAACAGAAACTCTACATTTACATTTCTTAGTAAGCTTGTACCTGGTCAGGAAACCACAGCAATTAAAGACATTATATATGTAAATCTAGCAATTAACTCTGGTCTCAAAACAATAGAAAGAATCTGCTGGTTCAGACACCATGGCTCCAAACCCTGAGATCAAACAGTCATAAAATGCTTGACTTATCAGCTTTCTTACAGCAGAGTGCACTGTTACATTTTTGCAGTTCAACATCCAGTACAGTATTCCAACATTTAAGAGAACAAGCCTATGGCTTTTATTAATATTTACAAAAACATATAGAATTATCTACAAAATTTTATCTAGCTAGGCTGGCAGCCATCACGTATCTTCACACTACTGTGTGGCTGCTTGAGAGTACAAACACCCTCTTTAGTGACCACAATTTACAGGCTACAGGAGCTCAATACCCACACCACTGAATAACAGTATGTAATGTGGTGATCCCACCACTGCTTCCCAATAAGTATGTGATGTGGATGTCCCACCACTTCCCGCCAATTAATATGTGATGACCCACCATTGCCAACCAGTAATCAGGGGGCCTCAATCCTCAACACTGGCAACAGTGGGTGAAGTTTATTGAGAGGAAAACAGGTACACACACAGTAATTCCAGATTCAGCTCTCTGCATCAAGTGCAATTTCCCTTAAGAGCACACAAAGACCACAGTCAGTCCAGAGCTGGTTTCTCCCTCTTCCTCCAGATCCCCAATAAGACTCTCCACTGGCATAGCTACAGAGTTGAGATCTCAGCTAAGTGACCAAGCCAAGACCGCCAGCATCCTCTCTGTCTTACCAGTGATTTGTGTCCCTTCCCACATAGATGATGCACATACTCTTTGAAGTTTGATTAACACACACACCTGGGAAAGGCTGTCACAGGTTTACTAGCTATGCCCCCTTCTGCCCATACTATAAGGTAGTTTTCACTGCCACTAGTCACTCCTGCGAGCTACCTTAAGGACCTTAACAAAGGATGTCCAATCTTACTGTGTAATATTAATATTAATATGTCTATATTCTCCTCCTCCTCTGATAAACTGGCTAGTATTTTTAGTTTATCCTTTCTTCTCTGATCTTCATTACATCATCAAGATTATCTGGCTAGTATTTTTTAGTTTTTCCTTTCTGGTCTTATCTTTACTACATCTTCAAGATTATCCATGCTTAACATACTGTATGAACAACAATCATATGTTACTACCTGCTATATTTTTAAATGTATGTCTAAACTACTATGCTTATGTAAATATCTTATGCAATCATATGTTATTATTTGCTATATTTTATAAATGTATGTCTAAACCACAATGCTCATATAAATATCTTATGTATAGTATGTTAGCAATTGTTCTGTAGCTTTTCTCCCCGGGTCTCCGTTGAAAAGTGACAGCTCTTTCCAGTTGGACCTCCCCGGTAAACAAATGTAAAATAAATAAAAATAACAATAAATACATTAACTGAAATGGTAGTTTGACCAAGAGCAAGGCTATTAGGAGTGGCCCACACTGTGTCACCAAATAAATATGCAAGTACGCTCAAAAATATCTCTAGGCAGATCAGCCACAATGAAATGTTTAATTATAATTATAATAAATAATAAAAGAACAAGACAATACTAAATATATATTCACAATGACATCAGAGTTCAAAACCACAGGAAATATTTAAAATAAAATTGTATTACAGGCTCACACAAATAAAGAATAACCATCTAAACTAAGCTTCACTATATTCCTGACTGTATCTAAGAGAATTATACTATTCCCTAATAACTTACTATTAGAGCAAGGCAGATGTGTTGAATGGTTCTTATTGTTGTTGTCGTTAGGTCGAAGACAGAATACAGAATGCTGTGTCTCACTAAGAGGCTTCTCACAATAATATCTAAAATATTGTAAACACATAAAACCACTATATATTGGAGGAGTTAAGAACTTCAATATAACAGAAAAAAATGGTAAGTGCTTTCGCTGATAATTTCAGCTTCTTCAAACCATAACAACGCAGGATAAAACTCAAATAAATACATAATGCATATAACTTTCAGCCAATGAAAAATACTCATTCAAAACCATAAAATTACAATTCCAACCCCCAATTAAAACCCTCATTATAATTGAAAGTGCCTCCTGGCTCTCAGCACTGGTCTCAGTGAAACCTTCCCATTAAGCCCTTTATATTTATCTGCCTGCAGCTGTAATATTCAAAACAATCACCTAATCTCATATCTTCAAGAACAATCTTTATGGCCATAAAATTAAAGCTACGTTCATCACTGGTATCACAAACATGTTTGGCAAGTGGATTCCTTATATCATGCTGCCTAATATTCCTCACATGTTTCCTCACTCTCTCCATGAACAACATGTTCGTCCTACCTACACAGAAATTATGACAAACAGTGCATTGAGCTAGATAGATCAAATTCTTGGTGCAACAGTTTGCTACCACCTTAAACACATATTCCCTCCCATTGGACAGATGTGTGACTGTATTGCTATTAATAATAAAGCCACAAAAATTACAGCTACCACAAGAACTAGTACCTTGGCTCAGACTATGATCTTGTTTTTCTTGGGTCCATAGCACAACAACCATTTAAGAGATATTTTATTCTTAAAAACAAACCTGGGTTCACTCCCTATTAAGCTGTTGATATCACCATCAGATGTCAAAATATGCCAGTTCCATCTAACTATCCCACAAACAGATCTCACATTGTTGGAATAATAAAGGCAGACTGCTGATACAGATCTACTGCCACTCACTGGCTACCCATTCTCATTTCTATCTGTAACCCTTAAATCTGAGAAGTAGGGTGTAGCTGACCCTTCCCTCATGGTCTTAACCTTGTTTAATTCTAAGTTCACCTCTTTCACTACAACCCCTCACCAAAAATTCATCTTTCATTATCTGCAACTCTCTGTTAAACCTCAAGGTGTCATTATTGAGTCTTGAAACGCTCATACCTTGCCCTCTAATAATATTCCGAAATACATGTCCAGGTGAATATTGTTCCCATGTAAAATGTGATTCCTATAAACACTTTTTCTATATGGTTATACGATGATCTCCTCCTCTCTCAAATCTAACATCTAAAAAGCTAATAGTAGTATATGATGCCTGCATTGTGAAATGCAGAAAAATCAGTGATATGTTGCAGGTATAAAACAAACTCATTGAATAACTCATTTGATCCTCTACAAATAAAAAACACATCATCCACAAATCTTCTATAATATTTGATATATGGTACATAGGGGCTTCTAAACACAAATTCAAATTCTCATTGAGCTACAACACTGTTTGCATAGCTGTTAGTGCATGGTGTCCCCATGGCTACTCCCATGCATTGTCTATAGTATTTCCCATCAAAAACAAACACATTATTTTCCAAAATAGTTTCTATAAATAGACAAATAAGATCTACTTGTTTCATATCATAGCCACTATTGGTAGAAAGAAACTCTTTAACCATACATATCCCTACTTGATTCAAGATCACGGTAAAAAGAGAGTCCATAGTAATGAACAAATCTGTATGAGTCAGAGGTTCATCTTCCAAGCACTTAAACAAATCAGATAAAAATGTTTAGTATCCCTTAAAACAATGTCCATCTCATTAACTATAGGTCTGAGACATTTCCCAACATATATTGACATAGGTTCTCTGAGACATGCCCATCCAGAAATTATAGGTCTGAACAGGGATCTCACCAAATCTTTATGAAGTTTAGGTAGACAATTAAAAGAAGGAATCACTGGTTCCTCAACAAATAAATACTTATATACACTTTCAGGAATAAAACCTCCCAGACATCATTCCAGCAATGTACATTTCACATTCCTAATAAATTCATGAACCTGGGTACTAGCAATTAACTCATAAGTGCTGGTATCACTTATTCCAGCTAGCTGTGCTGGCAGTACCTCCTTTTGTCATAGTTATTTTAAATATTTCCTGTGATTTTGAACTCTGATGTCACTGTGAATATATATTTAGTATTGTCCTGTTCTTTTATTATTTATTAAATATATTTAAACCTTTCATTGTGGATGATTTGTGTAGAGACATTTAAGTTGTGAGAGTACTTGTATATTTATTTGGTGGCACTGTGTGGGCCACTCCTAATAGCCCTGCTCTTGGTCAAACTACCATTTGTATTACTATTAATATTACACAGCAAGTTTGGAACCCTTTGTTAAGGGCTTTAAGGCAGCTGGCAGGAGTGACTGGTGGCAGTAAAAACTACCTTATAGTCTGGGCAGAATGGGGCATATTTAGTAAACCTGTGTCAGCCTTTCCCAGGTGTGTGTGTGTGTGTGTGTGTGTGTGTGTGTGTGCGTGTGTGTGTGCGTGTGTGTGTGTGTGCATGTGCGTGTGTGTGCGTGTGTGTGTGTGTGTGTGTGTGTGTGTGTGTGTGTGTGTGTGTGTGTGTGTGTGTGTGTGTGTGTGTGTGAAAAAACCTCAAATATTGTGTGTGTCAGCTACTTGGGCAGGGACATAAAGCACTGGTTGGACAGAGAGGGTGCTGGAGGTCTTGGCTTGGTCACTTAGCTGAGATCTCAACTCTATAGCTATGCCAGTGGGGAGCCTTATTGGGGATATGGAAAAAGAGTAAGAAACCAGCCACAGACTGAATGTGGTCTCTGCGTGCTCTTAAAGGACATTGCACTTAATGCAGAGAGCTGCATCTGGAAATAGTGTGTGCGCATCTGTTATCCTGTCAATGAACATCCCCCCACAGCTGCCAGTCATGAGGATTGAGGCTCCTTGATTACTGGTTGGCAGTGGTGGGTCATCACACTTGCTAAGATGCATGGTGCGGGTCTATATTATAAGAACGACGTTTGAAAACATCGAACAACATATGGTCAACACCATATGGTTGATGTCTTCAAACATCAACCTTATAAAAAGACAAAAAAAAAAGAAAAAAGTACCCTAATGGGTTTAAGCAGGGGGCAAGCACCCCTGCACCCCTGCTACTTAAATATACCAACTCCGAGACCACACTACATTGCAGTAAACAGAAATCTCCCCTTATGGAGATTTCCATTTACATGCTCGAGATTCTGCGCGTTTGATATTCTCATGTTGACAATGTCAGATTCAACATTGTCAGCTTTTGAGAATATAATATAGACCCCATGGTGCAGCCTTTGCTTCTACTAAATGCTGTCTGGTTTTGTCTTATCTTCATTGGTCTCCCAGAATGAGAAAAAAATGTAATGCTTTCAGAAAACATTATCTCCTAGCCACTGAAAGAAATCATTAAAATAAAGAAGTATTCTGTTTTTTTTTCTTGCTCTTTATCAGATTGTTTCTTGGAGATATGAGAGCCATATATATGGTTGTTTCTACAAGTATTTATTTATTCATTTGCTAGAGAAAACCTTTATTATATTCATTTTTTATTTATTTGCTTTCTCCTAAAACTTGTTACTAGATAAAGCCAATAGCCTTAATCCAGTCATTACCCTATGATAGAATGAGAAAAAATAATATATTTTTCCTGTATCACACTCTTTTGAACAGACTTCTTTTTTCTTTCTTTTTTTATTTTTTTTTGTTTTACATTGCAGTGCCTACATTTCTTAAAACTGAACAAGAAGAAAGAGAAAAGAAGGAACAAAACAGGGGCACCTGTTTACTTCAGTATCCCCATTACACTTGAAAATAACTGAGAAAATTTTACTTTATAACATTCATATATCATGCTGTATACAGATATTACTGTTAAGAACAAAAGTGTTTTGCTTACAGTTAACTCTCCTTCCCTTTTCCCTCTCCTAAGTGTTCCTCCAAACATTAAGGACATGAAGTAAGGCATATGCTTTAAAGTTTAACAAGGTCAAAAAAGTCCAATATTTCCAAGTTTTCTTGTTCTGCCATGTTTCACAAATGTAATTAATGCTTTACAATCCCACATTTATTTGTCAATTTCCAAGTTGCTGGTTTTATTCCTGTCTATTTCCATCTCCCAAATCCAGTCTCTGATTCCTTTCCAATGTACTCTCAGTTCTTCTAGTCAACTTGTGTGCATTTTTCTGTCTCTCAAGCATTTTCTGTTGAAACACTGGAAAAGATTTCACTGGCACAGTGTCTCTGTAGTCTTTACCAGAAGAACAGGAAGCAGAATGTTTTTCTGTTTCACAGCTTACTTTTTGTTGGACACACTTTTGTATTTCCTCCTTAGCATGTTCTGCATCAAAAAATGATTTTCACCCTCCAGAAAAGAATATTCTGAAGACAGCTAATTTGCTCCTCTTCTGTCTGGTGTACAGTCATTAATCATTTTCCACAAACACTCTAGTGTCTCTCACTTTTAGTACTTTGTCCTTCTGCCACAGTTTTGTCAGAATCAACTCCTTCTGCTGGCAGGATTTCATGATTACTATTAAAGGTCTAGGTTGCTTTCTCATGGCCAGGTTTGGAGCCTACACGATGTGCCATTTCAGTTGACAACTCTTGTTGTGGAATACCAGTCCAGTTGCTTATTTGTGCCTTCATAAAATTAATACAGCCTGTTCCTTCTAGCTTCTCTGGTACAGCAGAAAATCTCAGGTTTTTCCTGCATGCTCCATCCTTTAATTTTATTATTTTTTGAAACATATCTTCTTTTGCAGACTAACATTCAGCCATCCTTTTCTTCATTTTGGCCTCTGATTTTTGCAGTTTTATCATCTCATCTGAATATTTGTTTAAAGCTTCTTCCATTTTATCCAGCCTTCTGTTATTTGGGTTGATATACTCCATCAATGTTTCATTTATTTTAATCAGCTCTGGTTACATTTGAGTTATTTTTCCTCTAGGTTACTAGAAGTCATGTCTTTCGCTAAAGCTGAATCTTGCATTGCTTTTTGCTGAACAGCTGCATAATTCTTCCTAGTCAGTGTTTTTCCTCACCTTTTGTGGTTGATTTTCTTTTAGGTTCTCTGAATTTTGTTTTTTGTTAGCATCCAGGCAGTGCAATTGCTAGCCAGTCACTGAAATTTACCCCCAAAAAATGGAGTTCTCTGTCTCTCTCGTCTGAGTTTCTGTTTTCACACTGAGTGAGCTTAAATTAAGCTGTTACTCAATATACAACCATCTTGGAAGAGTTGGCCTGCCATATTTTTGGATTAGTTATGTTAAGCAGCATTTTGTCACCTGTTTGTTGAGTAGGGGTATACAAAAGATATAGGTTTGCACACAGCCCAGGTTTATGAAGAAAGTTGTGGACTGCATATAGCTGTGCATAAGTAAGGGCACATGAGAGCAGTAGCTAGTTTAAGATTTTGAATGACATGCAGTGGAGGGTTCTGTTGGGTATATTTGTAGTGAACATGGCTATTTTGTTGAAATACTGTTGCAATTTAAAGGTTGTGGAGGAATTTAAGTTTGTTAAATTGGAGAGGCATAAATGAGGGTTGAAAGTATGAATGATGTAGCAATGCTAATCCTGGCAGTGAGGAAGTGCCTGGCCTTCTAGGGACTGACTAATTTTTGTTGTGTTGTTTTATGACTTGAGATGCATACATATCACATTTCATTTGGTCATCCATGGTAGCTTGAAACAGTCTAGCATATGTCACTAATTCAAATTTGGTATTGTTATTTGAAGTTATGAAGAAATGCTGTTTTGGGGTATTAAATTGTTTTGGGGTGAATTACATTATTTATTTATTTTCTTATGAGGGATTAAGAAGGAGCTGTGACCTGTCAAGCCAAGTATCTAAGGAAGAGAAAGATTGTTGAGTAAGCTGTTTTAGGATAAGTACAGTTTTAGCTGAGCAGATTAGGTAGAGTCATTAGAATATCGAGCTAGAGAGTCATACTTAGAAGCACTAAGTAAGCCATTTATGAACAGATTGAACAGTAATGGACATAACATGGGGGGTGCAGCACTCTCCCATATTTGTGAGTACCAGATCTAGTATATTTGCTCCTGTAATGGGACTGCAGACTAGCTGTTTCCAGGGCATTTAAATTTACAAAGTCAAGAAATCTTTGGGCCTGTATGTTAATGGTTGTGTATGCCTCCCAATTAAAGGACAACAACTGGATTTTATTATTAAATGCTCAGGTTCTCTATCTTTTCTCTCCCTATTTATCGTCCCTGCTATGAAAAACAACAACACAGCATTTAAAATATTTTAAATTGACTGTTTCTCTCTACTAGAACAGTACCTTACTGTACTGTGGTAGTTTCACTTTCAAAAAACTTTTATCCTGCCCTGAAAATGTCTCCAGTTCATTAATGTCATCAAGGCCACTGAATACAGGTAGTTTTATGGCCAATTCCTTACGCAAATTGACATCATCATGACCCTCCTACAAACCCACCCATGCTGTGATCTCACAACTCCCTGGTCCTTCCCCTACCCATACAGAAAGTAAAGGCTAGAACAAGGAAACAGTACACATGTCAAGCCTCCTGCTGGGAGCCGCCAATCACAGCAGGTAGCAGCTCAAATTACCTTTAGAACTTTTACAGCTAGGGAAGTTAGGTGTGAAGGGGGATGGGAGATGAGTTAAACTAGTACAATTCAGGCTTCACAAAAAATGCAGTTTAGCCATTCTAAAAAGAAGCAGCAGTAAAAAGCACTTTGAAAGTCTGTTCTGTGGCATTTAAACTATTTGTGTTTTAAGTAGTCATTGAATGGAATGAAATGTTACTTAAAACTAACTGACTGAAAGACAGCGTGCATGCATGTAAAATCAAAAGAATGACATGACCTTTAGGAAGAAAGAGGGCTGCAAGATGTACTTTTTTACAGACAAGCACTGCATTCTAGGATACTTAGAGGCAGACTAAACAATCAGAATTACTTCAAGATGCCAGACCCCATGTAGTCAGACTCAGAAATTATGTATAAAAATATTTAAAAACCTGTAAATAGTTTCAGAGTAGTGTTAAAATGTAGGAAAGGCCAAACTAGGATGAAATAAACATGTTTTTTGAGTCTGTGGGTGTTGTTCTCCTTTAATGGAGTGTTAGATTTTTCCCATGGTTAGAGGGACATGGAGTAGCTCAAGCATGTCATATTGTTTGACTAGCCTTAAGGTTTGCATATCCTTTATGTAGATAGATACACCTCCACCTTTAGCTCTTTAATGTTCAGTGGGTGATCAGAATGTATGAAAGGCATTATAGCAATGCACTGCTGGAGTGCTTTCCATTGTTCTGAACCATGTTTCAGTAAATGCACAGATGTCAGCATTCTCCAGAATGAGGAGAGTTGTCAGGAACTGCAGTTTCTTTTTCAGGCTTTTAACATTCATCAGTAACACCTTTAGCTTGTCCTGAGCAGCTTTTGTTATGTTGGAAGGTTTGTCTGTTTCACAATGCCTAAAAAAGGCACTATATGGGGTAGATAATGTTTTGGCCAATATCCAAAAACCCTGGAGGTGACAGCTGAAGACTATCCCTGACAAAGCAGTGTGGCCTATCAACCATGTCATCCCAGGCTGATAAGTATTTGTCCCCTTTGGAATGGCACCAGTAGCTAAGCCAATAACTAAAGTTGATCATTTTCTGCTGGTAGTGTGGCATCCTTGGAGATGGCAGAATATTGCTCAATGCTAGGGTCATACCTGCCTGTGACACATATTCTGGGAGCTCAGTCATGCTCGTCTTCATATAGTCCAAGGAGGTAAATCTCAGGTCATTCACACTCACATTGACAATGACTGAGTCATACTGGTACTTAGGCTAACTGCCCTGAGTGCTTGTATGATCTGGCAAATCCTGGTTCCTGACAGGCAACTAACTGCAACCTTCTCCTTATCCAGTCTGGTAAGAGGGACACACAATGGAGTCTCCTTTGACCAGAATATTGAATCATAGAGTGTTTTGCCATATGGGCTTGGTAGGTGAAGCACGATAAGATGTGGCTTTATGTGTTGTGATAGGAATTGTCTTGTTTGTGTACATGCAGAGTTTCTGAGGACTGCACCTGAGAGGTCTTTGAGGTTTGGGTAAGTTACATGTGAGCACCTCTGCATATATGGGTCTATGTTTGTGGTCATTTGTGGATGGAGTGAGTAATGTGTGTATGTGAGTCACTGACAACCTGTTTGTTGCCTTTTGTGTCTATATGTGAGTTTCTTACCTCTAATGCCAATGTGTAACTACATCTCTCACATACTTTGTCTGTTCAAGAATTAAGTGTTTGTCAGTGTACAGAAAGCAATTGTCACATTGCCTGAGGTTTCCCATGCCCAACAAGCTGGATGCAGAGATAGCAGGAAAGTGCCATCCGTTGTTGCAGGTCCTGATGTGTACTTGAAAGGAATAGTAGTGGAGGGTGTTTGTAACCGGATGAGGGAAGGATGATTATGTGGTGTAATTTGCAGCTAACCTAACCAGCCATGCTGCCCAGTACCAAAGCAGATGCTGAGATGCTGTTTGAGCAGCAACAGTCCTGGGTGTTATAATAATGTAACCAGCACAGTAAACGTTCATAATGTAATGAAAATAAGAAATTATTCCAGATGTTGCATCTGTCCAGGGCACTAGCATAGTGAACATCTCCATGCAAATGTGCCAAATTTATACCAGCACTGGAAATACAGAAAACTGATTGAACCCTCTGGCTAATACAATGACTACACTTAGAGACATTTTGTGTGCTTTCCAGTTCAGATAGACTAAGTAAACACCTACTCCCACTAGGTGAATAATTCCAGTGCTCCTAGTGTAAAAGCACAGTAAAGGAATGTCCAGAGTGAAATGCTACCACAAATAAACTTAAAGATAGGAAATGCTACCGCAAACAATCTTAAAGATACAGATACAGCAGTGTACTTCAAACAGCTTATAACATGTGATTATTCAATAACAGTACTTTGCTTTGTAGAAATGAGCCAGCAGCCACTCAATTGCACATAATTTATAAAGGCACTAAAAACAAGATAAGCTGATTAATATGCCCTTCAGCTAATAAGATTATATGCAGAAAACTTTAGTGTTTCCCAACTTAAACAGACCAGGCTACCTCACAGTGCACTAGACAGAAAATCACCTGACCTCTTGATGTAAAAACAATTGTTTGCTAGAGTGTAAAAATGCACTACTTTATCCAACAGCTAGCTAGATAATGAATTCAGTGCAAGTAAATCAGACAATGAGAGGCAAATTGACTTTTTTTCAAAATAAGCAGAAGGAAAGGCAAATAAATAATTCAAGATATCAACAGCAGAGTAGAAATGGAGGAGTGTATTAAGCTCAATTTATGGTAAGGGTGTGCAGTTTAAAATCACCAGATATAAAAAGCAATTTAAGCATGGGAAAAATAACTAGCAGGAAATCACCAGCAATGCTTGTAATGGAGTCTTCTCAGAAAAGACAATGACCCAGAAATTCACTGTGTATATAAGTATCACTCAAGAAACAACTTAATGAATGGAAAAAAATGTGATATGTACAGTATCTCTCACACAGAACAAAAACACTAGGCCAAGCAGATTTCTTATAAAAAATGGAGTAGGTAGCAGATATTATAAAGAGAGATGTTATATGAATTTTTGTATACTATAGCCAAGTCTCCTACTCTTTTGTGGAAGAATTCCTTCATTTTTTATTTCTGGTGTCAGCTAGTGCAAGAGTAAGCATAGTCTGGTTTGTTTGCATGCATCAGTGTTGCTGTCTGTATATCCTGAGCTCTTATTTATGTGGTAAGAGTATGTGCAATTTGCTGCCTCTTAGCCAGTGCCATAGCATATTGTGACCAGTTTCAATTGTCATGGTCACCTTCTGCTGATGGTTTCTCCTAAGATCCCTCATCTGTGTTAGCTGGGTGCAGGGTCTGTGTACTGCACCACCCTGCTGTAACTGTTTTCTAAGTATAATATTATGTAAGATGACACATGTAGCTATTACTAGGCAGAGGTGGCAGGGTCATACTATAGAGCACCTCCAGGTGTATCCAGACAGCTGAAAGGTGACTTGCACAGGTCAAATACATGCTCTACAATGTTTCCAGTTTGTGTGCTGGCAAGTTTGTAATCATGGTCAGTGGGATTGTGTGGGTTTACCACTTGAGTCATAAGCCAAGGTTCTAATGCATATCCAGCATCCCCCACTAGATACCTCTGTGGAAAGTCACCCCTTGCAAACCTTTGGTATAGGACATAGGTGTGTCATTTGTGGGAGTTGTAGAAACTGCATGGGTCACCTGCATATATATTGTGGATGATACCTTGTAAATTACAGACCATTTGACAGTTGATGGAGTGATGCCCTCAGTGATTCATGTAGTTCCTTCCAAGTTCACCAAGTGGAGTCTTTATTTCAATGTGGGTGCAGTCTATGGCCCCGGTACCTCAGGGAAATGGGTTATGACATAAAAATCTTGCATAATGCTAGTTCTTTCGTCTTTGTTACATGGGAAACACATACACTCCCTTACATGTAGCAGGATTGCATTGAGAAACTTGAGGCAGAAGCCTGTGAACCCAACTTGAGGCAGAAGCCTGTGAACCCCCCACTGTGTCCCCTGTAGATCAGTGAAAGATCCATGTAGGTAAAATTCATAATGCTACACATACCTTATTATCCACAGGGACTGGTTCTCCAGAATTCCGACAGGGGCAGCAAATGTCTACGATTTGCTGTAGGGTTTCTCTGTCCCCCTCCCTCATAGCAGTCCATTATTTTGATTCTGTTGAACCCATGGTGGGTTA
This sequence comes from Protopterus annectens, assembly GCF_019279795.1. Classification (NCBI taxonomy): domain Eukaryota; kingdom Metazoa; phylum Chordata; order Ceratodontiformes; family Protopteridae; genus Protopterus; species Protopterus annectens. The sequence continues at coordinate 836,145,592 of NC_056749.1, forward strand.
AGTATGGCTTGAACACCTTATGCCTTCAAGAATGACATCTGACTACTTAAGCAGCAGCATCTTCTACCAGAGCTTCTTGCAGATACTAGTTACAAGAGCTGCACAACCCCTAACATATTTCATCATGTTCTGGTGTTTGAATGTGAGAACCTAGCTGAATTTACTGCTAAAGCAAACACATTTGTGTGTGTTTTATACATTTCTGAATCACTCTGCTATGTTTTTTAGTTTATTAGCATACAGCACAACTTATTATATGGCCATTAGCATGTAATTCTGCTTTCCCTTGTTTTCAAGCCATCTGTGCTGTGTCACAGTGCTTTCTGAATCACGCACACCTTACTCCTCATGTGAATTAACTTAGCATGATGAGCCGGCTTTCACGAATCATAGCCAGTGTGACAAAAGTTAATGACAAAGTTTCAGTGATATGGTATTTCTGAAACAAATATTTTGATATACAGCTACATATTCAGTAACATTTCTGCTTTGCATTGTTCACACTCTTATTGGCAAAAAAGGTCTACTGGGGAAGTTTTGTGATATTTCCGAAAATTATCTGTTGGAAAAGGTAAACTCAACTAGGTGCAGCCATTGCACTGAAATAAATTATTGATTTAAAATAAAAAAACAAACCAAAAAAAAAAAAACTACAAAACGGAAACTGAAAAACTTTTTAACTTTTTAACCCAAAGTGAGTAACACTGTAAGCGATGTCAGAAACAAAACGGCATGTAAAAACAAAGAAACCAGTTTTATTAGCGCTTTCGGTGGGATCAGTGTCTCACCTTCTTCAGACAACCACACAATCAATTAACATAGTTTATATATATATATATATATAATTCAAATACATTTAATTGACAATTATATGGACCGTGATTAAACTGCTTGTCCTTAAAGGAACATCACATAAAATGAACTAATTCCTGTTAATAGAACACTATTATACAGGTTAAAACAAATTAAAACCTTGCAGTATTAAACTCCATGTCAAATTCATTTTACTATATATTATATTGTATTATATTAAAATCAGAATATACAATTAATTTTATTAATAAAAAATCCATTTCACATTCATTTTAAAAGCAACAAAGTAGAAAGCATGATCTAAATAAGATCAAAACTGAAAGTTAGAAATCTTGTTCAGGGGGACGCATATTACATTTATAAAGGTATATTATATAATTATATAAATATATAAATATATAAATAAATATATTTTATTAAGCAAATCTCATCCTTTTAGGACTATATATTTGTAATTAATTTTAAAACAAAGAATATTTTTAACAAATTATTAACTTAACCAAACATTTTGTAACTGTAAACTAACTCCTTTCATCTATTAAGTGTTAGGCACTTCAGAACACATTTATAGAAATGTATTCATTAATGCCAGGATAGACATGAGCTCCTGTTCTAATCTGCCACTTAATTTCATCTATTTCTAAATATAGTTACAAAATGTTTGGTTAGGTTAATAATTTGTTAAAAATATTCTTTGTTTTAAAATTAATTACAAATATATAGTCCTAAAAGGATATGATATTTGCTTAATAAATTATATTTATTTATATATTTATATAATTATATAATATACCTTTATAAATGTAATATGCGTCCCCTGAACAAGATTTCTAACTTTCAGTTTTGATCTTATTTAGATCATGCTTTCTACTTTGTTGCTTTTAAAATGAATGTGAAATGGATTTTTTATTAATAAAATGAATTGTATATTCTGATTTTAATATAATACAATATAATATATAGTAAAATGAATTTGACATGGAGTTTAATACTGCAAGGTTTTAATTTGTTTTAACCTGTATAATAGTGTTCTATTAACAGGAATTAGTTCATTTTATGTGATGTTCCTTTAAGGACAAGCAGTTTAATCACGGTCCGTATAATTGTCAATTAAATGTATTTGAATTATATATATAAACTATGTTAATTGATTGTGTGGTTGTCTGAAGAAGGTGAGACACTGATCCCACCGAAAGCGCTAATAAAACTGGTTTCTTTGTTTTTACATGCCGTTTTGTTTCTGACATCGTTTAGAGTGTTACTCGCTTTGGGTTAAAAAGTTAAAAAAATATTGATTTCAAATGCAATAGCTTTATTGCAGACAGAGTGGAATTTTATCGTTACTAAAAGCAAATCATAGCACGGCATGTTGCAATGCCTGCTACTGCTTTATAAACAGAACTGTATCACTTTTGTAGAAACTCTTGAGGTCTTTTTGTGTGTGTGTGTGTGTGTGTGTCTGTCTGTCTGTGACTGCCAAGCTTGCTGAGAAGTAAAAAAAAATGTGCACTATATATGAAACACATACAAATGGTGGAACTTGTTAACACTGAAATTTGCTACATAGTGTCTGCAGCAAAGTGTGCAAGTTGATAAAGCACTGAATTGTACTTGATGCACTCTGTGCCAAAGTGTATGCAACACATAAATTAAAAGCAGTGAATTTTACATACTGAGGAGGCAGTACACCTAAAAGAAAAGTTTACTCTGTACCCATATGGAGATTTACTCCAGCAACAAAAGTCTGTATTCATTACAGGTAAAAGATAAGGCCGAAAAAAATATTTGTTTACAGGTGCCATTTTTCAGAGAAGGCCTGGGAGTAAAGCTCCAAGGTTATCATATGTAATACAATCAATATTTAGAATAATTTTTTAGGGTTGGAGGATTGATTTTTTTAAGGTGTTACTGAATCAGATTTTCTTGTCTGTAATAATGTGTCTTCAAGAATGGTTACTTACTTCTTTAAAGTGTTGTAGGTTTTGAGGAGCTCTATAATTAACCATTCTTTCCAAGCCCTATCTCTTTCATATGTCAGGTGCCTGCTTTGAGTAGATAGCCAATGTATATGGTTATTCTTTATTGTTTTTGTTCTAGTTGGAGCCACATTACTGAGTGTTTTCAGGAAAAGTGAGTTAATGTACAGCTTCAGTGAATGGAATATTTTTCAGGACAGACCAGTTAAAGCAGCTTATAATTCTGTTACGTATATCTGGGTTAAAATCAGTGTGGTTACGGGAAGTGATAATTAAGTGTTGTTTGCCATGATGGGTACTGTTGCTTGGCTGGTGAGGATAAAACAGATGAACATTCATGGGTTCAGTTCAAGCAGCTTTATTACACACAAACACATCAGAAATGAGGCTTTGAAACTTAAATAAACTTACAGACTAACTACCGCACTCATACATGTTAACACTCAGGCTGTTCTCTCAAAATGGCGCTGCTGCCTGTACATGCTCCCTATTTATATGCACATGCTACATCTGGAAATGCTTCTTAAAGGTACATACACACACTCTAATCTACAGCCTCCCTCTTTGAGAAATAGCACATATATGAAATGACAGTATTCAATGACATGCAATTTACAGCAATTATCTTTTGACATGTAATTATACAGAACTATTTGACATGTAATCGTACAAAATTAGACACATATAAAACAATCATGTTCAGGTCGCTGTTTATTTTATACTAGGTCTGAAAATACGACCTGATCGTATAACATAAAAGTCAGAACTGAATTTAGCAACAGGGACTGTCTTCAAGACATGTTCAACTTTTGGTACATCTGGGACATCATCAGGAACGGGAATGGATACTGAGACATGTTCCTTGGTATGAACATTGTCAGGGTTGCTCTGAGATCTAGAGTTTGTATCACAGGTACAATAATGCAATATAATTTCTGATACAGGTAGAAGGTGTCTGCAATATCTTCTGTACTCTATATCCTCAAATTCCACTAAGTAGGATCTTGGCTCAACAGATATACCTCTCACTTGACCAATTTGATCAAAGCCTTTTTCCATTTGCATCCTCATGGTCTCTCCTTTTTTTAATGGATGAAGAAATCTGCTCATTTTATCATAGCTAGACTTCTGAGAAGGATGCTTCTTAAAAAGTTGGGCTTTGATTGCTCTGTTGTTTTTAACATTAGGCACCAACAAACTAGAACTAATAGGCAAGGTTGTTCTGGTTTGCCTAGATAGAAGTCTCTGAGCAGGTGAGCCAAGTAGATTGTCATGGGGTATATCTCTGAGATTAAGTAAATTCAACAAGATATTGTTATTGTCACATTTTGACCTCTCTAGTAATTGCTTTGCACTCTGTACTGCACGTTCAGCAGGGCCATTTGACTGTGGGTATTCAAGACTACTAGTAACACGGATAAAGTCCCACTCTTTTGAAAAATCTCTGAAACAGTTGATTGGTAAACTGAGAACCATTGTCAGAAATAATTTTGTGTGGACTACCATGGACTGAAAAATGATGTTTCATCTTAGTAATAACAGCACTGGACGTTAGGTTAGGTAGCAAATTGATCTCAAACCAGTTTGAATAAGAATCTACCAACACTAAATAATGCTGATTCTTCACCTGAAATATTTCAGTTGCTACTGTTGACAAAGGTAGTTCAGGAATTTGGCTTAGCTGAAGTGGCTCTTTTTGCAAATGTGTCTTAGTACTATTGCACATTGAACAAGAAGAAAGCATTTCATCAATGGCTTTCGATAGAGAAGGCCAAAATACTAGTCCTCTCACTCTTCTTCTGGTAGAATCAGAACCTGGGTGGCCACAATGCAAAATCAAAATGTAAGGATGTACTTCTGGTGATACACAAGATTGCTTTGATGGAACATCGTACATTGATGAACTGGTTGAGCTTTTCCAAAATTGGATCAGTCTTAGTACGATCTCTTAGCTCATCAAGTCTCATGGTAGAAAAATTATGCATTTCCATGACTTCAAAGTCAAAATTCTCTGCATAAAGCTGTTCTGTGGTATTTGTGGGTGATCTGGATAAGGTATCAGTCAGATAAAGAAGTTTACCTTTTGTATAGACCATTTTGAAATTATACTTTTGCAATTTGAGCATCATTCTTCGTAGTCTTGCTGGAGGTGAATGTATAGGCTTCTTTAAAATAATGGCTAGAGGTTGATGGTCAGTTTCTATTTGGATCCATCCATCCATCATTCCTCACCCCCTTTTCCCATTTTGCACATTAAAGTTGGGGTATCAGTTCTGCAGTGACAATCATCTTGACACAAGGTTTATACCACTGGGTGGGTAGCCCTGCCATGGCATTTTATTCACACCACTCACATGCACAGTGTCACCTATGGTCAATTTAGAGTGCACAATCCACCTACTGCATGTCTTTGGAATGTGGGAGGAAACGAGCACCTGAAGGAAACTGGAGCATGTGGAGGAAACACACATGACTGCAGGGAGGACATGTAGACTCTGCACAGAAGCCACCCTCGCCAAGAATCAAACCAGAGAACCTCTTGCTGTGAGGTGACAATGCTAACTACTGCACCATCACAGCCACCATAAATATCTATCTATGTATAGCTCAATCATAAATATAATCATAGAACTTCAAGCATGTGTACGCAATTGCCAAAAGTTCCTTCTCAATTTGAGCATACTGCACCTCAGTTTGGGTAAGAGTTCTAGATGCATAGGCAACATGTCTGCCCTCTTGAAGAATAACTGCACCAAGACTGAACTTTGAAGTATCACAGGAAAGAACTACTGGTTTGTGGACATCATAGTATTTTAATGTAGGTGGGTTAGCAATTTGCTGTTTGAGGTTATCAAATGCTCTCTGGTGTTGTTGTAACCATGACCAGGCAACATCTTTGCATGTCAGCTCTCTTAAAGGCACTGATAACTCACTAAAGTCAGGGATAAATTTGCCCAAAGAGTTAACTATACCAATAAAATGCTGTAAAGCTTGGACATTGTCTGGACTTGGCATCTCAAGAATGGCTGCTTGCTTAGAAGGATCTGGTTACAAGCCTGTACTGGTAAACAAATGACCTACATAAGTAACTTGTGGTAATCTGAATTTGCACTTAAGAGGATTGAGCTTTAAATTCACTCCACGTGCTCTGTCCAGAACTTTCCTGAGGTTTCTGTCATGCTCTGCTATACCATTGCCTCCAACCAGTAAATCATCAACTATTACTGCGCATGGATAGCCTGAAAAAAATTGCTCCATTGCACACTGAAAGACTTCACTGACAAAATTTATTCTAAAAGGCATCCTGAGGAATCTGTATCTACCAAATGGGGTACTAAATGTAGTCAGTAGTGAAGATTTACAATCAAGCATCACTTGCCAAAATGAACTTTTTGCATCTAAGACAGAAAAAACAATGGCAATTGGCATGAGGGCATCAATCTCCTCGACTGTACGCATGGGATGATGAGGTCTCTTTAATACCTTATTCAAGTCTCTTGGGTCAATGCATATTCTGACTTGATCTGAATTTTTCTTATGAGCAGCTACCATGGATGACACATACTCAGTTGGTTCTGTGACTGGACCAATCACATATTGCTGCACCATTTTGTTTAACTGGACTTTGACTTTGTCCTGCATAGCTATTGGACCTCTCCTTGCTGGTCTGACCACTGGACTGACCTCTGGGTCTAACTTCATGGAGTACATAACTGAAAGTTTGCCTCACTTTTTGTCAAAGACATCAGCATACTCTGAGAAAATAGCGTCAGTAAAGCTGGAATTGGGACATGTGCTTACATGATGTACATCTTTGGTAAAAGAAAGCAGTTTCCTTCCCAAACTGTCTCTGAGACCTAATAATAACAGCACAGGTCTTCAGACTACATAAATTGCAAGCTGTAACTCTTCCCAGCCAAATAGCATGAAAGAACTACTGAACCTTCAGTTTGAATCTCTTCACCTCCATAGGTAAACAAACTTCACACAATTGGCCAAATTAAGTTTCTCACCAGCTGTCACTTTAGCAAATGTTTCTGCTGACATTACACTTTGAACAAATGTCTACTTTGATCTCTGTGGGTTTACCATTGATCAGGACAGTACAAAATACTTTGCTCTTTGCCAACAAATCTACTGCATTAACATTTTCACCAGCCACTGATACACCATCTATATAGAAAGCAGAGTTGCAGCTTTCTACATAATCAACTTGCTTTTCTGAGTGACCTTTCTTAATAACTGAATGAGGCTTGTCTGATTAACAAAACTTTTGAAAATGGTTACATTTTTTACACTTGTGGCATTGCTGACCAAATAATAAGCACTTCTCTCTTTTAGACTCATGATTGGCTACACAATTATGACTGTTAACAATAAGACTTGACTTGGGTTTTGCTGACTCACTCTTATACTATATTGAGCATGCCCTTTATACTGAGCTAGTCTAGTAAGTTCATAGAAAGTTATGGGTTCTCCCTGCCAAACCCACAGGGGTGCAGCTGCCATGTGCATAGGTCTGCTTCTGCTTGCCATGTGTTGCAAGCTGTCTATTTGCTCTAGATGCTGCTGAAACCATGCTCTTATCACTTACAAGCATACTTGTGTGCCTTTCTGTGAGCTCATGGATTTGATAAAACTCTATGGCTTTGCTCAATGTTAAACCACTGTCATGAGGCAAAATCTTTCTCACTGCAGCACTATTAACACCACACACAAGCCTGTCCTTTATTAACTCATCCTTCAAGTCACCAAATCTGCACATTTTAGCCTTATTTCTCAAGTCAGTGATTCCTCACCAAAAGGATAAAGGGTCTCAAAAATCTGTCCTATGCTGCCCGACTGAAAGAACTCCAGCTCTATTCAGTCGCTTACCGCTTGCTCAGAGGTGACCTTTGCCTAACATACAAGGCCATGTCAAACCCAGATTTGATGAATATGCTTCACCTCAAAAAATCTAGATCCATCAGAGCCACAAGGGCGGGAGACTTAAACCTCAACACGGCTATTAATAGGACGTGCTGGAGGGATAGATTCATCACCCAAAGACTCCCTATGCTGTGGAACAAAATCCCAGTACATGTGAGGCAGAGCACCTCGCTGGCCTTGTTCAAGAGAAATCTTGACCAATGGATGGGAGATCGCAGATATACCCCAGGGATTACCTCAGTGTCACTGCTCGACAGAGGCACAGCAAAATAATGGGTATAGTTCCCCATACTAAAGGGGTGGCGTAAGCCACAAAACGATGGGCTAGGCTTGTAAATGCCCTCGGGCAGATAGCCTAGTATGAACCTATGAACCGCAAAAGTTTTACCTGGCTTTTGGTATCTTGTATAAAATAAGTGCCTATCTAATGTAACATTTGTCTGAGGGTTGCACATTTCTCTAAATTTATGTTTCAAGCACTCGGGGTCTTCCCTTTATTCAGCTGGTACCACAATACAGTAGTTTTCCCCATCGCCTGCATATACTTCTGGTGCATACACAAATGAACACTTTCTTTCAATAGCTTCTAACCCAGCTAAGTTAAGCAAAATGAATGCCCTTGTATGTGCATCATTGTCAGAAAAAAAAGCTGCTTGTATGAAAATATTGTATTCCTGCTCGAATACTCTCCAATTCTCTGCTGTATTATAATCAAACACAAGTAGACTTGGTGTTCAAAATGCCTCTGCCATATCAACACACAGTAGTGAAGGTGCTTGAAATAATGTACAAACATACACACATAAAATATATGCCAAAACATTATGCCAGTACTTGTAATTATGCCTAATAGCACAACAGACTCTTTGAAATAACTGCATTTTGCCAAATAAATGTGTGTAGCACAAGAACACTCTGAAATCACTGTACTTAATGAAACCATTCCTTAGCAGTGTAAGAAATACTTCAAAATAACTGATTTTGTGAATAAACTGTATACAGCAGAAAAAGCTCAGAGTAAGAAGCACTTTGAGATGAATGCACTTTGCAAATAAACCGTACATAGCACAGAAACCTTTCAAAATGGCTGTACTTTGCAAAATAACTCTGTACAGTGTAAGAAGCACTTTGACATGGTGGCACGCTGCAAATAAATGCACACAACACAAGAAACTTTTCAAAATGGCTGTACTTTGACTGCACTTTGCAATATAACTGTACTTTGCACACAGCAAACTCTTTAAAATAATTGCACCATAATAAAGCACACACTCTGCAAACACTTTGCACCCTCTGAGATACTTCAAACAACTCTAGTTATGCTTTGAATAGCTTCAGCCAATGCAAAATCAAAGTTTGTTTCAACACACAATCTTTTACTAAAAAATATGCAGTTGCCTTGTTCTTTAAGCTTAATTTGCCCTTTTATTGTACTGTTTATGCCCATTTAATCTCTTATCAAGCTCAATATACTTTTCTTGCACCCATTTTACTTTTAACATGCTCATTATGCAAACCAAAGATAATTCTGAGCCCCTTATGAATATCTCTGCTAGTTTTATCAAATATCATGGTTTTGAACATTTTGTTTAATTAATAAATGTGCTTTGTGCCCCTCATTTGATTAATAATATGTTTTGTTCTACTCATTTGAACTAATAATGCAGTTTGTGCCTTACAAATGCTCCATTTCATTTACGTTGCCAAATAAATCATTTGAGAAGTTTTTTTGTTACCTTGAGTTCATTTCTGGCCCTTTTTTGTTTGACTGAGCTCTGTTTCACTCAGCCTGCTTAATCTGCCTTCACCTTCAACTCTGCAACTCATGGCTTGAAGATATTGTTCTCCTAATTCCAGTTCTGACACCATGTCACTCATCTGGTCAGGATAAAACCAACGAACATTCGTGGGTTCAGTTCAAGCAGCTTTATTGCACACAAAGACATCAGAAATGAGGCTCTGTAACTTAAACTTAAACTTAAATAAACTTATAAACAGACTGACTACCGCACTCATACATGTTAACACTCAGGCTGTTCTCTCAAAATGGCACTTGATCATTATTTATATGCATGTGCTACATCTGGAAATTCTTCAAACAGACCATCACAGCTACTGTTTCAGCCCTTTTTCACTCCAAAATAAAATGGCTAGGGCTTTCCCTAGGCCAAGAAAGAATGAGCACATTTTAAAAATCTCCAATGTCTCGGTTTAATTTGTATTTCATCCCCTTTCCACTCCAAAATAAAAGGCATAGGGCATTCCCTAGGCCAAGAAAAAAATTGCCCATTTTTAAAACCTCCAATGTCTTGATTCGATTTGCATTTTTTTTGTGGCAATCAGCTTTTGTTCAAATATTATTAAATTCTCAAGCATTTTGTTATATAACAATGAACCCTCATTTGTTAAAGTTGCTTTAAGCAATTCATTCTCAATCTGAATAATCTGCTGTTGTAAGTCACATTAAATTTTTTATAAATATCCATTCATTAATCTCATATAGTCAGCCCCAATTCTCAAATTAAGCTCCTGCCACTTTTTGAGTAACTCGGGGTACGTATTATGGTATGAGGGCATTTTTAAAACCCTCAGACCACATGGAACAACACCACATTCTAAATATGTTACAAAACTAAAGTGTTGCCACTGTAATCTTATAAATGACAATACCTTACATTATAAGGCATTTATTTTTCTTTTAAGCCAGCAGCAGCCTCATCCACATCAGGTGTCAAGACTTTTCTTGGTTCCCCCAAACAGGATAGCAGTGGGTAATGTTGAATTAGCAGCATTTGGTTCATAGAACAACCACTATTATTCATCATAGACTGTGCCACATTCAAGAATAAAACTAACTCAAATACCTGTGGCTGTTCCAAAGCAAAGCAACCAAAAATCCAAAGAAGCAAGAATGGCACATAGGTAAACCAGGCAAGATACAAAATGCAAAACAGTAGTAAAAAATCCAAAGTCTGGAAACGTTGAGGTAAAATGCAGCGTTTATTCCAAACAGGAAAAAAAATCACAAAGCTATCAGCATCAACCCTTCATCAGTGTGTAAAAAAGAAATCAGATGCCTTCATTTAAATAGCAAATTCAAACCATAAAACTAATCACATGACACAGTTGTATTAAGCACTTAAGTTTAAAGACACATATACAGGTAAAATGTTACTGAAAGTCAGTATAGGCATAAAATAAGTAAAACATTTAACTAAGACCCATCCACACAAGATGTTATTTCAAAGTTAACTGTCTTCTTATTAAAACAGGTTTAATGCTTACTGCTGTATTTAAACCTGGAAAACAATCAGCTTCAAAAGGTGTGATCCATGAGTATTCACATACTTATAACTTATTATTAAAGTCTCCCCAATTTTTCTTTTGTCTGATGTCAGTCTAAAGTTAAATGTATGTGTACTTCCTTTCTCTACTCATATGCTTGCCCAAAGCATTAGTTGCTACCTCTCAACATATTTCAGATTTGCGTTCAATAATTCTGTCCTTCAACCTTCTTGTGCATTTCCCTATGTAGAATGCTTGACACACCTTACAGGATGCCATATATATATACAATGGCACCGGTATTACAACTTGCAAAACACCTGAAAGTAGATTTCTTCATTGTGTTAGGATGTATAAATTCACAACTTGTATTTATATCATCACATCATATGCAATTATAACAAGAAAGTATACCCTGTTTTCTACTTATGTTCAACTTTTTATTATTTTTAACGTCCTTATAGCATAATCTTTGTTTCAAATTTGGACAGGTACAATATGAGAACATGTGGGCCTCTCCAACTATTCTGATTATCTCAGGCATGTTTTTAAGAATACCCCAACTGTTTCTAATAATTTTCTTAACACCCTCTGATCAATGATTATATGTCATGACATAGCATATATTATTATTTTAATAGAATTATGACCAGAATTAACATGGCTAGTATTACTAGAAAAGTGGGGTCTCACTTTGCCTGTTCTTTCCATAATAACTTCATCTGCTGTATGTCTTAATAATGCGTTATTATAACCACAGCATTCAAAATCTGTGGTCATTCTATACAGTTCCAATTTAAAGTTGGACTCATCCATGTTTAATTGACTGGCTCTTAACATTTGTCCTTTGACTACACCCTTAAAAGTGTGTGTGGCATGCAAATTATTTATGTGGACATATCGGTTGGGGTGTATCTCTTTTTTATGTATCGAAGTATTAATACCTTCACTACATTTAGTTAGACTAGCATCAAGATAATTGATAGTATCCACAGAAAACTGAGCTGTAAATATCAAAAAGTTAGTGGTTCTATTTAAATATTCTACATATACTTCAAATTCAGCACCATTACCAGCTCACAGGCAAAATATGTCATCCACAAAGAGTTTAAAAAATAATATTTTGTCATAAAAAGGATGCAATTCACTATAAACAAATTGCTCTTCCTAGCATGAAACAACAATATTGGCATATGTATTTGCCATTGGGGTGCCCATCACTTCCCCAATTTTTCTGTATGTATGTGCATTCATTATTAAACACATTATTAGCCAACACCACTTCTGTCAATTCATAATTTTTTTCCACTTCTCTACCAACCATGCCACATATTCTACCTAGAAAATCATGTAGTGCTTCTAACCCATATTGTAGAGAGATCATAGTAAATAATGATTTAATGTCAAGAGTTACAAATAAAAATTCAACATTCTGATACTTATTAAACCAGCAGTATAACTGTTGTAAAAAATCTTTTGTATCTTTAATAAAACTTTTAACTTAAAAACCAAAAAACAAAAATCCACTGTGTGGAGCAATATACCCTCCGAAAAATTGTTTCAGAACCAGTTGGTAAAAACGAACAGTCTTTATTAACAAAGTAGACTCCAAGTATAAGCGCTTTCATCTGCCAACATGCAGATTTTATCAAATACATAGTCTTATTCATTAAGCACCTTTATATACCCTTTGTAATTAGGCAAATAATTAATTTTTAAAGTGAAATTACACTAAAATACATTTCAAGCAACATTCTTACAAAATTATGAAGAATGTGATCTTGTCTCATAAGACCTCCACTCTGGCAACTAAAATGGGCTTTATAGAAGCTAGTTCATTAATCCCAGGTAATTCACATGCATTTAAACAGCTGCCATCGCAGTTCACATTCCTCTATTTTATTGTGCCAATTACCCCCTCTGGCTTTTTTCTCCACTATTTCTAAAATCTCAAATCTAAAAACAGTAAAGTAATGTGTGTTTGTATAGGGCATTGTTAACATTGGTAGTTCTTATGGCGTACAGATGTTCGTATATCCTTCTTCTAAGAACCCTCTCAGTTTTTCTGATGTAAAATCCATTACATCCTTCACATATGCCAATGTATACCACCCCTTTGCTTCCACAATTACCCGCTGCTAATCTAATCTCTTTCAAAGGTTCACCTATCCTTACTACCTGGTCTCTCATTATGTAGACACATTGTGCACACATCCCACATGGTCTCGTACTTTTATCCGACACCTTTTTTAAGGGATGTTCCAAGAGGTGTTTGATGTTGTTACCCATCTTATGGGTGAATGTTGGATGAGGCTCTAACTTCTCCAAAAGTTCATTATTAATACCCAGAATCATCCAGTTTTTCTCTAAAATCTTCCTAACTTTTAAACCAAATGGACCAAATTGTGTCACCATAGAATGTCTAAAATTCTTTGGAATAGTACTGTCCCGAAAAACATTCTCATGTCTATTCCCAGATTGTGTGAAAAAGTGGTTATCTGAAGTACCCAGTAGGGGGATAAACATAGTACCCCATCCTTCAGGTATCTCCAAACCAATTCATGGGTTAGTGAATCTGGGTACCCTCATGCCTTAAACATCTCAACTAGATTTCCCAATTCCATTTTGAAATAGTTCAAGGTGGAGCACATTCTTGCTCCCCTTATCATCTGCCCTCTAACAAGGTTCCTTTTAATGTGATAAGGATGTTGACTATTAAACCTCAGGAAACTGTTCGAATAAGTAGGTTTACGGAATACCTTGGAAGCAAATCTGTTGAGCTGGATATCTCTATTAATGGTTACATCTAAATAATCAATAACCACATTGTCAAATACATGAGTAAATTTGAAATAAGGACATATACTGTTCATGTAATCCACAAACTGATTCACATATTGTCCATCTCTTTTCCAAGCAATAAAAATATCATCCAAATATCGGACATATATAACCCATTGTTTTGAGAATTTAGAAGTGAGAACATATCTATGTTCCCACATTGCCATCACTAAATTTGCATAAATGGGGGCACAACTAGCCCCAATAGCAACTCCTTGCACTTGTTTGTAATATTCATTCTCAAAAAATATAAAGTTATTCATCAATATTTGTTCCATCAATTCTGTCACAAAATTGATCATAGTATTACTCAAATTAGAATGTTGCACTAATGCTTCATTAAACAATTCTAGGCCAATCTCATGAGGAATTGAACCAAATAGGTCCACCACATCCATTGTGGAAAAACCTTTTGTCAGTTCAAAATATTCATCCTTAATACTAGTCAAAAAATCCCAGGAATCTACAATCACCTGGCTGAAAGAAGGAAGGATTTTCTTTACCAAATGGTCCACAAATACCCCCATAGCATAGGTCGAGCTGTTGTGCCTGGCTGCTATTAATCTATATGGTGGGTAATGAACATCTTTGTGGACCTTAGGGATACCGAACACTGTCGGGATGGTAGGGTATTCATTCTGCAAAAAATTGTACAATTCTTCATTAATCACCCCTTGATATAAATTGTCCTCTAAAAATAACTGCAACCTCCTGTGTGCTACATGTATCTCATTCAGTGAAACACTAGTATATTTATTGGTGCCCTGCAACAAAAGTGTAAGGTCATTCACATAATCGATCTGATCGACCAACACCATCCCACCCCTTTATCCGGTTTCATAGAATGAATAGTATCAGATGTCCTCAAGTTTTTTAGTAGTGTCGCCTCTTCTTTGGAAATATTATAAAATCTATTTTTTGTGTTTAGAATGTTCTTGAAAAATTTCTTTAGAACACATTTGTTCAAAATGTTGCAACATAGGGTGGAGTGTGGGATTAAATGTGCTCTTTTTCTTAAATTCCTTATTAAAACATGTTTCCACAATGTCACCTTGAAAAAATTATTGAAAATGTATCTTCCTTATGTATAATTTGAGTTCAATAAGCACATTAGATATATCCGTGGTGTTAGTCGGTACAAACTTAAATCCCCTTTCAAATAACTTAAAATGCTCTTTCCCTATTGTCTCTGCTGTATAATTAAAGATGTTAAAACCATTATAGCTAAGCAGTTTACCGTCAAAACTGGAAATAATGGAATGTGAATCTTGAAAATTTACTAGTAATGATTCTGGTTCCTTTTGTTCCAGTATGTCTTCCTCTCCCTTGGAATCCTGCCCCTTGGACTTAAGGTTGATTCCCTAAAAAATTCTGTCTATTCCTATTCTGATTGTAAATACGCTCTGATCTACAGAGTGCTGGGAAATCCTCATCAAATACCTCATCCACTTCTGTGTGGTTAAATTCAAAATTGATGTCACCCCTTTCAACATCCCTACTATCAAGTCTATTGTTCGTGCCATTAGTAGTATCTTGGTTTATATTATTAGGTGCCCCATAATAACTTTTGGGTAGTATGTAGGCTTCCTTGTGTCTATATTCTATTTCATCCCTCCTAAATTTCTTTTGTTTCCTAGCAATGTTGTCCTTCCCTTGCCCCTCTATTTTTACAAAAATATTATTATACTTTGTCATCATGTTGTTAAAATTAACATAATTTAAAACATCATTATTTAAAATGTTCACTTCATCAAATAAGGCTTTCACCTTATTGTTGTTCAATTTAATAATGAAATGTAACAGTTCAATTCCATGCCGGTCAAACATGGATAAAAGTTTGTCAAGTTCCTGCTGGCCCACCACCAGTCCATTAGGGAATTTACTCATTCTAAGACCTTTAGGAACACGCTGTACTTTGATACACTCTGCTAGATACACATTGTCAATGTGTATATTACGTACCTTACCCAGCTTAGCTTTCAATTCACGTAGCTTGTTATTAATGTCCATTGGTTTGTCTAATTTGGTGTTCGAAAAAAACAAAGGTTCTTTATTTAACCAAGAATTGAAACGTGTTGCCCGGTTAGTGTCCAAAGAATTGTGAGGCAAACTCTCACCTGTGTCCCTAATTCTTTGCGCACATGGTATATTAGAGGAAGTCCAAGTACCACCTTCTGTTGGCTGCCCCTTGTTGCATTCCGCATTAATGGTCCTCCCCTTAGTTGGTTCTAATTGGGTAGATGCCACTGTTAACTCTGGGAGTTGTAGTCTTTCAAGGATGGATTGCATCTGTTGTTGTGCAGCCATTAATCTAGTTAATTGTTGTAGTGTGTTGTTGTCACCAGTTTCATCCAATAGAGCCACATTTGAACTCTGAGGAACATTGTTAGAACTACTGTCACCAGTCTCGTCCATATCCATAACAGCCAAAACAAACATACTGTGATATGGCAGGGGGTAATTGCTCCCTGACACAAAAGAAACTAGAACTAAATGAACGTGTCAGTGGATAAAAAGTATTCAAACCAAAAAACAAAAATCCACTGTGTGGAGCAATATACCCTCCGAAAAATTGTTTCAGAACCAGTTGGTAAAAATGAACAGTCTTTATTAACAAAGTAGACTCCAAGTATAAGCGCTTTCATCTGCCAACATGCAGACTTTATCAAATACATAGTCTTATTCATTAAGCACCTTTATATACCCTTTGTAATTAGGCAAATAATTAATTTTTAAAGTGAAATTACACTAAAATACATTTCAAGCAACATTCTTACAAAATTATGAAGAATGTGATCTTGTCTCATAAGACCTCCACTCTGGCAACTAAAATGGGCTTTATAGAAGCTAGT
This sequence comes from Protopterus annectens, assembly GCF_019279795.1. Taxonomy (NCBI): domain Eukaryota; kingdom Metazoa; phylum Chordata; order Ceratodontiformes; family Protopteridae; genus Protopterus; species Protopterus annectens. Next base: position 836,162,288 of record NC_056749.1, read on the forward strand.
TCATTAATCCCAGGTAATTCACATGCATTTAAACAGTTGCCATCGCAGTTCACATTCCTCTATTTTATTGTGCCAATTACCCCCTCTGGCTTTTTTCTCCACTATTTCTAAAATCCCAAATCTAAAAACAGTAAATGAGGTGCAAAGTAATGTGTGTTTGTACAGGGCGTTGTTAACATTGGTAGTTCTTATGGTGTACAGATGTTCATATATCCTTCTTCTAAGAACCCTCTCAGTTTTGGTTAGGACGCATGGATGGATGGGTTAAAAATGTATGAATTTTTGGGTGACTATACAAAACAGGTGTCATAGGGCATTAAACTGTAAAATAATTAAACAATTCCGTACTGATGTCATTAAGTTGCAGCTCAAAAATCCACATACTAACTTTGCTTATACATTTAAATACTTCTGTTGGAGGGACTTTTAACAAAACTATCAAAATCACTCAAAAATTCAAGCATTAGCATATCATACATATCTCTATCAAAAATAACAATGGCACCATCTTTATCAGCCTGTTTGATAATAATATCATTGTTGTTTTGTAATTTATCAAGAGCTTGAAATTCAGACAAGGAAAGGTTGTATTTCTTTTTTTCAGACTTCACATAATAGTTATGTATGTCCCTTTCACATGCCCCCATTTAAAATGGGACAATTCACTAGTATAAACATACTAGGTTTTTTACATACCTGTACAGATGTATCAGGTGCAACTTTAAATATAAATTTCAGACTCACAATCCTTATAAACAATCTAAGATCAGACAGCGCTGTTACAACATTGTCCACATTAGATGGAATGAAACCTATACCTGTATTCAAAAGCTTTAATTCAGCTTCAGTTAATTGAAAGGAAGATAGATTAACTACAAAAAATTCATCAGTTGTTGTTGTGGTGAGTCCAGCTGTGGGTCTCCAGTCCTCAGCTTCTCCACCTATTAGACTGCTGACCTCGAGTCTGCTTCCTGCCTCTCAAATTGTCCCTCTCCTTCTCTCGGATGTTTCATGTATTCCATACTGCCTGCTTCACTTTCTCTGGTAATGTGATAGTAATTAGAGTCTTCCCCTGCTGAAAATCCTGATTCTGCAGGGTTGTACCATTTATATCAGTGGGGGGTGTGGACCTCACAGAAGTACTTGCTTCTGGTAGTAAATGTGCAGCATTGTTTGAGTCTACAGGTTGCAAATTCCTGTTAGTTGAATCTAAGTTAACATTATGCCCACTGACAAGTTCATCAGGAGAAATTTCATCTAGTGATTCCATGGTCTGTTTCATCCTACCTTCCTGTGTAAAAGGCATAGAGCATTCCCTAGGCCAAGAAAAAAATGTGTCCATTTTTAAAACCTCCAATGTCTCGGTTCAATTAGTGTTTCTTAGTCTCAATCAGCTTTTGTTCAAATATTATTACATTCTCAAGCATTTTGGTATATAACAATGAACCCTCATTTGTTAAAGATGTTTCAAGCAATTCATTCTCAAAATGAATAATCTCCTGTTGTAAGTCACATTGAATTTTGTAAAAATATTCATTCATTAATCTCATATAGTCAGCCCCAATTCTCAAATTAAGCTACTGCCACTTTTTGAGTAACTCGGGGTACGTATTACGGTATGAGGGCATTTTTAAAACCCTCTGACCATGTGGAACAACATCACATTCTAAATATGTTACAAAACTAAAGTGTTGCCACTGTAATCTTATAAATGACTGTACCTTACATTCTAAGGCAATTATTTTTTCTTTTAAGCCAGCACTAGCCTAATCCACATCAGGTGTCAAAACTTTTCTTGGTTCCCCCAAACAGGATAGCAGCAGGTTATGTTAAATTAGCAGCATTTGGTTCACAGAACGACCACTATTATTCATCATAGACTGTGCCACGTTCAAGGATAAAACTACCTCAACACCCATGGAAGTTCCAAAGCAAAGCAACCAAAAATCCAAAGAAACAAGAACAGCACATAGGTAAACCAGGCAGGATACAAAATGCAAAACAGTAGTAAAAAATCTGAAGCCTGGAAATGTTGAGGTAAAATGCAACATTTATTCCAAACAGGAAAAAAAAAATCACAAAACGTTCGGCATCAACCCTTCATCAGTGTGTAAAAAAGAAATCAGATGCCTTCATTTAAATAGTAAATTCAAACCATAAATCTAATCACATGACACAGCTGTATTAAGCACTTCAGTTTAAAGACACATCTACAAGCACAATGTTACTGAAAGTCAGTATAGCCATAAAATAAGTAAAACATTTAACTAAGACCCATCCACACAAGATGTTATTTGAAAGTTAACTGTTTTCTTTTTAAGATAGGTTTAATGCTTACTGCTGTATTTAAACCTGGAAAACAATCAGCTTCTAAAAGTGTGATCCATGAGTATTCACATAGTTCTAACTCATTATTAAGATTTAAGATTCCCCCTCTTTTTTCTTCTGTCTGATGTCAATCAGTCTAAAGTTAAATGTATGTGTACTTCCTTTCTCCTTCATATGCTTGCCCAAAGCATTATTTGTTTCTTCTCTACATTTCAGATTTGTGTTCGATAACTCTGTCCTTCAACCTTCTTGTGCAGTTCCCTATGTAGAACGCTTGACACACCTTGCAGGATGCCATTTATACAATGGCACCGGTATTACTATTTGCAAAATACCTGAAAGTAGATTTCTTCTTATGTATTAGAATGTATAAATTCACAACTTGTATTTAAATCATCACAGCATATGCAATTATACCAAGGAAATGTACCCCATTTTCTACTTATGTTCAACTTTATATTATTTTTAAAGTCTTTATAGCATAATCTTTGTTTCAAATTTGGACAAGTACAATATGAGAACACGGGGACGCCTCCAACTATTCTGATTATGTCAGGCATGTTTTTAAGAATACCGCAATTGTTTCTAATAATAACCTTAATACCCTCTGATCTATGATTACATGTTGTGACATAGCATATCTTATTATTTTTAATAGAATTATGACCTGAATTAACATGGCTAATATTACTAGAAAGTGGGGTCTCACTTTGCCTGTTCTTTCCATAATAACTTCATTTACTGTACGTCTTAATAATGAGTTATTATAACAACATTGTCCAAAATCTGTGGTTATTCTTTCCAGTTTCAATTTAAAGTTGGCCGCATCTGTGTTTAGTTGACTGGTTCTTAACATTTGTCCTTTGACTACACCCTTAAAAGTGTGTGTGTGGCATGCATACTATTTCTGTGGACATATCGTTTGGTGTGTCTCTCTTTTCTATGTATCGAAGTATTAATACCTTCACTACATTTAGTTAGACTAGCATCCAGATAATTGATAGTATCCACAGAAAACTGAGCTGTAAATATCAAAAAGTTAGTGGTTCTATTTAAATATTCTACATATGCTTTAAGTTCAGCACCATTACCAGCCCACAGGAAAAATATGTCATCCACAAAGTGTTTTAAAAATAATATTTTTTCATAAAAAGGATGCTGTTCACTATAAACAAATTGCTCTTCCCAGCATGAAACAACAATATTGGCATATGTATTTGCCATTGGGGTGCCCATCACTACCCCATTTTTCTGTATGTATGTGCATTCATTAAACATAAACACATTAATAGCCAACACCACTTCTGTCAATTCACAAATTGTTTCCACTTCTCTACCAACCATGCCACGTGTTCTACTTAGAAAGTCATGTAGTGCTTCTAACCCATATTGTGGAGGTAGCACAGTAAATAATGATTTAATGTCAAGAGTTACAAATAAAAATTTAACATTCTGATACTCATTAAACCAGCAGTATAACTGTTGTAAAAAAATCTTTTGTATCTTTAATAAAACTTTTAACTTTATATGAATATTTAATTAAAGTAACCTGTAAATAGTGAGAAATAGGTTCATTGACCCAGCCAGAACCAGATACAATAGGACGCATGGATGTATGGGTTAAACATTTTTGAATTTTTGGGAGACCATACAAAACAGGTGTCATAGGGCATGGAACTGTAAAATAATTAAACAATTCAGTACTGATGTCATTATTAAGTTGCAGCTCAAAAATCCACATATTAACTTTCCTTATACATTTAAATACTTCTACTGGAGGGACTTCAACAAAACTATTAAAGTCACTCAGAAATTCAAGCATTAGCATATTATGTATATCTCTATCAAAAATAACAGTTGCACCATCTTTGTCAGCCTGTTTGATAATAATATCATTGTTGTTTTGTAATTCCACAAGAGCTTGAAACTCAGGCAAGGAAAGGTTGTATTTCTATTTTTCAGACTTCATATAATTTTCACATGCTCCCATAAATGCATTTAAAATGGGACAATTCACTGGTATAAAGATACTAGGTTTTTTACATACCTGTACAGATGTATCAGGTGCAACTTTAAATATACATTTCAGACTCACAATCCTTATAAACAATCTAAGATCAGACAGCGCTGTTACAACATTGTCCACATTAGATGGAATGAAACCTATACCTTTATTCAAAAGCTTTAACTCAGCTTCAGTTAATTGAAAGGCAGATAGATTAACAACAGAAAATTCATCAGTTCTTGTTGTGGTGAGTCCAGCTGTGGGTCTCCAATCCTGAGCTTCTCCATCTATTGGACTGCTGACCTCGAGTCTGCTTCCTGCCTCTCAAATTGTCCCTCTCCTTCTCTCGGATGTTTCATGTATTCCGTACTGCCTGCTTCACTTTCTCTGGTAATGTGATAGTAATTAGAGTCTTCCCCTGCTTAAAATCCTGATTCTGCAGGGTTGTACCATTTATATCAGTGGGGGGTGTGGACCTCACAGAAGTACTTGCTTCTGGTAGTAAATGTGCAGCATTGTTTGAGTCTACAGGTTGCAAATTCCTGTTAGTTGAATCTAAGTTAACATTATGCCCACTGACAAGTTCATCAGGAGAAATTTCATCTAGTGATTCCATGGTCTGTTTCATTCTTCACTGTTTATTATTATATCTACCTTCCTGTGTAAAAGGCATAGGGCATTCCCTAGGCCAAGAAAAAAATGTGTCCATTTTTAAAACCTCCAATGTCTCGGTTCAATTAGTGTTTCTTAGTCTCAATCAGCTTTTGTTCAAATATTATTACAGTCTCAAGCATTTTGTTATATAACAATGAACCCTCATTTGTTAAAGGTGTTTCAAGCAATTCATTCTCAATCTTAATAATCTCCTGTTGTTAGTCACATTGAATTTTGTAAAAATATTCATTCATTAATTTCATATAGTCAGCCCCAATTCTCAAATTAAACTTCTGCTACTTTTTGAGTAACTCGGGGTATGTATTATGGTCTGAGAGCAGTTTTAAAACCCTCACACCACATGGAACACCACCACATTCTAAATATGTTACAAAACTAAAACGTTGCTACTGTAATCTTATAAATGATTGTACTTTACATTCTAAGGCAGTTATTTTTTCTTTTAAGCCAGCAGCAGCCTCATCCACATCAGGTGTCAATACATTTCTTGGTTCCCCCAAACAGGATAGCAGTGGGTTATGTTGAATTAGCAGCATTTGGTTCACAGAATGACCACTGTTGTTCACCATAGACTGTGCCATGTTCAAGGATAAAACTACCACAACGCCAGTGGCTGTTCCAAAGCAAAGCGACCAAAATTCCAAAGAAACAAGAACAGCACATAGGTAAACCAGGCAGGATACAAAATGCAAAACAGTAGTAAAAAATCCAAAGCCTGGAAATGTTGAGGAAAAATGCTGTGTTTATTCCAAACAGGAAAAAACATTACAAAGCTTTCGGGATCACCCCTTCATCAGTGTGTAAAAAAAGAAATCAGATGCCTTCATTTAAATAGTAAATTCAAACCATAAAACTAATCACATGACACAGTTGTATTAAGCACGTCAGTTTAAAGACACATATACAGGTACAATGCTACTAAAAGTCAGTATAGCCATAAAATTAGTAAAACATTTAACTAAGACCCATCCACACAAAATGTTATTTCAAAGTTAACTGTCTTCTTTTTAAAATAGGTTTAATGCTTACTGCTGTATTTAAACGCAGAAACAATCAGCTTCTAAAAGTGTGATTCATGAGTATTCCCATACTTCTAACTCATGATTAAGATTCTCCCCTCTTTTTTCTTCTGTCTGATGTCAATCACTCAAATTAAATGTATATGCACTTCCTTTCTCCATCATATGCTTGCCCAAAGCATTATTTGTTCTTCTCGATGTATTTCAGATTTGTGTTCAACAATTCTGTCCTTCAACCTTCTTGTGCAGTTCCCTATGTAGAATGCTTGACACACCTTGCAGGATGCCATATATATACAATGGCACCGGTATTACAACTTGCAAAACACCTGAAAGTAGATTTCTTCATTGTGTTAGGATGTATAAATTCACAATTTATATTTATATCATCACAGCATATGCAGTTATAACAAGGAAATGTATCCCATTTTCTACTTATGTTCAACTTTTTATTATTTTTAAAGTCCTTATAGCATAATCTTTCTTTCATATTCGGACAAGTACAATATGAAAACATGGGGGTCTCTCCAACTATTCTGATTATCTCAGGCATGTTTTTAAGAATACACCAATTGTTTCTAATAATATTTTTAACACCCTCTGATCTACAATTATATGTTGTGACATAGTGTATCTTATTATTTTTAATAGAATTATGACCAGAATTAACATGGCTAGTATTACTAGAAAAGTGGGGTCTCGCTTTGTCTGTTCTTTCCATAATTACTTCATCTGCGGTACATCTTAATAATGAGTTATTATAACCACAGTGTTCAAAATCTGTGGTTATTCTATCCAGTTCCAATTTAAAGTTGGCCGCATCTGTGTTTAGCTGACTGGCTCTTAACATTTGTCCTTTGACTACTCCCTTAAAAGTGTGTGTAGCATGCATACTATTTCTGTGGACATATCGGTTGGAGTGTATCTCTTTTCTGTGTATCAAAGTATTAATACCTCCACTACATTTAGTTAGAGTAACATACAGAAAATTTATAGTATATATAGAGTGCTTAATACAACTGTGTCATGTGATTAATTTTATGGTTTGAATTTACTATTTATATGAAGGCATTTGATTTTTTTATTACACACTAATGAAGGGTTGATCCCAAAAGTTTTGTGATTTTTTTCCTGTTTGGACTAAACACTGCATTTTGGATTTTTTTACTACTGTTTTGCATTTTGTATCCTGCCTGGTTTACCTACATGCTGTTCTTGTTTCTTTGGGTTCTTGGCTGAAGAATCCGCAGCAAGTCAAAACAAACCCCACCAAAGACAAAACACTCAGCAGTCCCACTTTCACTGTGTTGTGAACGGTATCCAACTAACCCCAGCTGCTGTTCATTACTGCTACCCACCCTAGCAAAATAGAGGCTCGGCTAAAGAACCCCCAGCAAGTCAAAACAAACCACACTATGGACAAAATGCTCAGCAGTGTATGTCATTCGAAGCTTGTATTCCATTTTATTGACTTGTGTACAGTGGTGTGCACACTGCTCTGGTGTTGAATTACAGGTCCCCTATCCCACCAAACCCAAGGTAGTTGACATTCTCCAACCAAAGCCCATACTAGATGTTATTTCCTGTCCTTTTATCACAGCTTCTGATATTATACTTAGACACTCTTGTAATCTACTTTAAAGCTCTGAAAATACAGTAGGTCCTTTCTCATAGAAAGTACTCACCTGTAGACACAAAAGGTGAATTTTTGGCTAATAGTTTTTGGTAAACTTTTCTGCTGTCTCTCGGCTGTGGGTTAACCCTCTCTATTCCTCCTCACTACCCTCTGACTCACTTTGCTCCTCTATCCTACCACAATTCTCACCCACTCCTACCTTCATTACATTTATTCTCTTCCACTAACACACCCACTCTAATCCCTGCCAATCCCATCCACTCTATGGAGCTCCAGCCTATCACCTTACACCATCAATTAAGCTATCACTATCAACACATTTAATCCACATTACTCCTGGACCCACTTACCCTACAAATAATTCACCAAAATGCTGCTTACACCCAACATCAGGACCATATCTTTACTCTCCACACTTGTAACCTTAATAGCATACTCCTATACATTGACACACTTCTACAACCTCCACATAACAGTTTATTACTCCTCAACTAATCCAGTAAGAGCCATTTCCTCACACCCACATTATTATATTGTTACATCACCTTATCTATTTCATGCCTCCATTCATCAGCATACCTCATTTAAAATGTTTAATTCTCATTGTCCTCCTTTAGCTACAATATCAAATTGCTAAGACTTCTGTACAGACTTAGGGTCCTCCACCCTCACTTTTACAACAACATCCTTCTAGGGGGTGATATTCATCCCAATCCTGGTCCCACACCCTGTCCTTAATCTACTACCCATAAACTAGCATCTGTCTTGCCTCCTGCTAACTGTTTCCATCACAGAACTTCAGATCTCTTAATACTAAACTTTAACCTCAGAGGCCTACTAAACAAAACTTTAGAATTTTATGCTTCAATTGCTTATTATTCACCACATGTATCTATCTTAAACCGAACTCTGGCTCAAGCCACACATTCATGATCAAGACGTACTACCTTCAGGTTTCAATATACTAAGGCATGACAGAAATGGTAAATGTGGCGGTGGTGTTGCTATACTTTACAAAAATAACCTCCAACTTGTGCGTCTCAACCTACACCCTCTATTAACTTCAAATATGGAAACCCTAATTACCCGCTACAAATTAACCCTCATACATTTATCAACATAATTGCTGTCTACCTCCCCCCAGGTAACAACCCATCTACCATAGAAGATTTATTAAGCTGGTTCTCCTCTACTCTTAGACAAGAAACAATCATAATGGGTTACTTCATTTTAGACTGGAATACTATCTATTCCAACAATCCCTCAAATTATATTCATCTCTTTGGTTTTTCCCAGTTAATTCTCAACACAACCAAGGTTGACAAACACTCCAATAAAGAACCTAAACTTGATTCGGTGCTCATTAACTCTAACCCTGACTCATATCAAGCAGGCTGTCTACCTGACACCTTAAGTAACCACCTACCTACCTTCCTTGTAAAAAATCATTCCTCCTCTCCTAGTGCAGCCAAGTTTAAACTTGTCCATAATAAATCAAATTTCTCCCCAGATACTTTTACCTCTCTTCTCCAACAAGTTACTTGGAGCCCCCTAAAACACCTCCAACCTGGCCTAGCAGTTCAATATTTCAATGACAAATGCCTCTCTTGCCTGAATACACTAGCTCCACTCAGGAAAATACATACAAAAGTGAAATACACTTGCTGGCTCTCTTCATGGTCCAGAAAGCTACTTAAAGACAGGGACATGGCATGGCATAATTACCAACTCTCCAAAAATTCTCATTCCCTTCAAAAGTTCCAGCAACTCCTCAACACAGCAAAAAAAGCAAATCAAGCATGACACAACACTATACTGTACATCAGTCCAAAACAAGTAACACAAAACCCCCAAAAGTTCTGGCATTCTATCAACCAACTTTTTAAACCTGGTCAAGCCTCCACCCCTTCTCCAAACCCAAATAACTCACCTAACAACATAGCCGCTCAATTCAACAATCACTTTGTAAATTCTATATTATCTCTTGTTAAAGACAGCAGCTCTCAATTATCACTACCCACAAATTTTGAAAATAAGCCAGACTCCTTCAAACTGCAGCCCATTCCAGACCACCGCATCAGAAAGTTCCTAGCCACACTTAAAATCTCTAGTCCTGGTCCTGACCTACTGCCCAGAAAATACCTCACATTTGCTGCTGCTCCTATTGCTTAGCCTATCTCTATTTTAATAAATCAATCTAGTGTCAGGCAATATGTGACATCTCTTTGGAAAGTATACCATGTCATCCCTCTCCATAAAGGCAGTGCTTCTATAGACCTTACCAGCTATAGGCACATTGCCTTATTCTCCCCATTAGCTAAAATATTGGAACAATGTATCTATTCACAGCTGCTTAATCATCTCCTAAAAAACAACTTACTCTCCACTACCCAACATGGATTCTGCCCCAAACATAGTATGACAATTGCCCTAATTAGTTTCATAGACACAGTGAACCAACATAGGAACACTGGGTTACTCACATCCTCTGTATTCCTCGACTTATCCATGGCCTTCAATACAGTCTCCCATAATCAATGCATCTACAAACTAACCTCTCTTACTCAACCATCTCCTGGTTCATCAGCTATTTAACCAACAGAGAACAAGCTGTTAGATTGCAAGATGAGCTATCTCCTTTACTAGCTATATCTGTAGGTGTACCTCAAGGACCTATACTTGGCCCTCTCCTCTTTACCATTTTCACAAATAGATTACACTCAGCCGCACAACATGCTGTCATAATCCAATATGCAGATGACTTCTCTCTCATATGCTCAGCTCCTACACTACCTTCTCTCCTTAAAAAAATCAACAATCCTTCCTGGATATAAATCAACAATCCTTCCTGGATATAGAAAGATTCCTCAACCAGTCTCAGCTGATACTCAACCCATCTAAAACTAAACTTATGATTTTCTCCAGTCGTAGAAAATCTCCTGATCTTAGCTCATTTTCCATCTATTCATCTAATAATACCTGTATTAAGCCAGTTGAATCTACAAAGCTACTAGGAGTCACCATAGATAGGGACCTTAAATTCGACAAACAGACTTAGTTATCAAGAAGGTGTACATTAAGATTAGCTCATATATATAGAAGAAAGCCCTTCCTAATGGAATACGCTTAACAAGCTATCAGAAATCTCACCTCCTATCTAGTCTCCTATATGCCTCACCCATTTTTGCCAATCTAAGAAAATCTGACTTAGCTAAACTAGAATTCTGCTATTACAAAATAGCCAAATTTGATGCCAACCATCCTACTAGGACACATCACTGCATCACTCTTCATAGGATAATAGGAGGTTACTAGGCTAATGGCCCTGGGCCCTTACAAACCTATCCAAGAGTTTATCCCCAAAAAGAAACCTCATTCAGCACCTGTCACCCCTGTTAATGAGGGACACAGGTGGAACCCCTGGGACAAATTTGTGGTTACCCATCCAATCATCAAGGTTGTGCTTGAAGAGGGTCAGTGAGGTGTCTGTTTGACGTGTATGGGGAGTCTATTCCAGAGACGGGGCAGCCTCTGGGAGAGAAACCTGTCTCTCCAACAGGTTTTGTTGATGTTGCATATTAGATTCAGGCCTTCTGAGTGGGTAGTGCCAGAGGAGTTAGACTTATGGATATCTAGCTTAGTCTAGTAAGGCAGGGTCCGAGATTGCCTTGTAGGCGAGACACAGATCACCCTTGAGCAATCAGTATGATAACTTAATTGGTTAGAACTCCCCAACTAACTTACAATCAATTGGTACTAACACACTCCACCCTCCTTTAGCCTGAAAACTGCCTGTCTATTAGCAAACTCATCCAACCATACTCAAGTAGCAGACCTCTAAGGTCATCGAATAAAATACCCTTGAAGGTCAGTAGGTCTAACAACACATACAGTGACTCCCTATACTCACATAAAATTGCCAAGATTTAGAACAGTATACCACAACACATTCTCAATACTGACAACATATCTAAATTCAAATAGCTGCTAAGGGAACACCTCACACATACATGGCTCTGCTCCTGCACTAAACCTGATTAACTTTGGGATTATGTCCACATGATATTACCAACCACCTGTGCCTTTACAATTCCTGCTACCTCTATTTCTTCCTTCCTTCTATTGCTTACTTATTCCAAACTCTATATCTGCTGGCCTGTATACTACACTACTACCTTCTGCTTTCTCCTGCTTTATTATATTAATTCAAAGCTAAACTCATGCTCTAAAATTAATTTTTAAATCAAATTACTTTTTGCAATCACTTAAGGAAATTGAATGTACCTGTCAATGTATATTATAAGTTGTTAGCATTGTTTTGTATATATACTAGTGTGTGCAAGTCAAGTTCTGCTATTATTGTAACCTGAAAGCTGTTACATTTCTGTAGCCAACTTTTTGAACTTCTGTTCTATGTCAGTATCATATCTGTGGAGTTTTTCTCCCCGTGCTGCTGCTGAAAATGGGTCAGCTAAGACCCAGTCAGACTTTCCACGTAAACAAATGGAAATAAATAAAATAAATAAATAAATTCTTAAAGGCACATACACACACTCTGATCTACAGGTACCAAGTTTGCTTGCATATACAGGGAGGTGGTCACTGAGGGAGTCAGAGAGAAGCCACTGGAGACATACTTAGTGGAATTGGATACCAATTCCCAGTTGAGAATTGAGCCACCATTTCTGGGATAGTTATAATGTGTGGGAGAGGGAATGAGTTGAGTCAATCCAACTAGATTTAGGCTAGTTGAGGAATATTTTGTAGAGATAATCTGCCAATCAAAATTAATGTCACCTAGGATTATCTTTTCATTAGAAATTGTATATGAGCTCCACTTTAGGATGTTTTCTAGGGCTGTAGCATTATTACCTGGGGAATATAGAGTACTATGATACAGCATTGCTTATAGTTATTTAGTTACAGCATTGTTACCTGGGGAATATAGAGTACTATGATACAGCGTTGCTTATGGTTATTTAGTTACAGCATTATTACCTGGGGAATATAGAGTACTATGATACAGCGTTGCTTATGGTTATTTAGTTACAGCATTATTACCTGGGGAATATAGAGCACTATGATACAGCGTTGCTTATGGTTATTTAGTTACAGCATTATTACCTGGGGAATATAGAGCACTATGATACAGCGTTGCTTATGGTTATTTAGTTACAGCATTATTACCTGGGGAATATAGAGTACTATGATACATTGTTGCTTACAGTTACTTAGTTTAAGATGGGAGATGAGAGTTCAGCATTATGGAAGTTGGGAATAAATTTATTACAGAGTAAGATTTCAAGACAGGCAGGGTATACTAAAGCTACTCCACCACCTTTTTTAATTCTATCAGCCCTGATGGTATAACTAAGGATTGCTATTTCAGAGTCAGGTATATGGGGTTCTAGCCATGTTTCAGTTACAATAAGAATATCTGGTGCATTGTGAGAGATTCAAGCATAGAGTTCTGCAATTTTATTATAGAAGCTACAAGTATTTAAGGAAATTAATTTATGCTGTTTGGGTGAGTTTGAACTAGATGGGTTGGGTTTTGATGGTTTTGGTGATGGTGGTGTGATGTTTTGGAAGGGGAAGGGTGGGCTGAGTGTTGGCAGAATTAGCTTGGGATGTCTTTTTGAGGCTACTGGGAGTCAGGATGGGAGGAGGGTCTGGGGTTGGGATGAATATCCCCACAGAGTGGTAAGCGAGAGAGAAAATGGATATGTTTGGTAAGCTTGTTTTTGTTTAACTGTAGCAGTTAGTTTTAACTTGGAGTGGTAAGTGTGAGGATTTAGTAATTTGAATTTGAAGTAAAGATTGGGTGAGTCTTTGTATATACTGTGAGCAATTACACGTGAAGTGAGGTGATTTGAAAGGTTAGAGGTGGAGCACATAATGGGAGAAATGTGTACAAGATCGAGTGATCTATGATAAGTTATACGGTGATAAAACAGGAAGATTAAGCAGACAGTAATTTTTAAGAGAAGCAGGGTATGTAGCTTTGAAGTGAGGGAGATGGTGTAAGTTGTGATCAGTATGGTTAGTTAGTAAGTATAATATAGTGAAGAAAGTTAAAGTGCTTAAATGCTTTCTGATGGTTTATGGATTGCGTGTGTATTTTTTATGCCTAGGGTAACTCTATAGTTATGCTTATGCCTTTAAGAGGGCTGGGAAGTAGGTATTGCTCTGGGTAGAGAACAGGTCCTATAAATGTAATGCCATAAGGGGTGGCCGGGGAGAGTAGCAAGAAACTGCTCCAAATCCAGCAGGAGGGTCTTTATCTGTTTTGCTGTCAGCAGAACAATTTTCTGTAATAGGAACATTAGTCTAACACATGCTTTGGAAGCACAAGGGATGTGCTACTCCAGACTGAAGGTACAGTAGAGCTGTTTAGAAGGAATAAAGTACGGCAACATACTATGAATCTACAGGTGAGCTTTCCTAAAACAGTTATAGTTTCACAGCAAACAAAGTGAGTGCAGGCAGTTTGCAGAGAAGAATGGAACAAATTAATTTGGCTGAGAGAACAACAGCAGGAATAATACCAATAACATAAAGGAGAAAAAAGTCATCCAGTAATGTAATAAATATTGTTTAAGGTTGTAAGCATGGGTTCTGTGGTAGGGCACTGCACTCTCACTCCTATTATAAGACAGACAGTAAGAAGTTGAACAACAATCCAATATAAGCTTTAAGTGAATAATACTGTGGTCCCAAACAATACCATAATGGTACACTCCACGTTCCCTGCTGAAATGTACCTGTGTGACTGAGCTAAATACTCAGGATGTGGGAGCAGTGGTCAAGCTTCTTTTGTTTTTAGGTTCATAGATTAATACTAGGCTAACTGACTCTGTGGGCCATTTTAAGCCTAGCTAATTACCCCAAGTGAAAATCAAACCCTGAACCTTGCGTCTGTAAGATAAACACTTTAACCATTATGGGCAAAAACAAAACCACTGCACCAGATAAAGTCTAGACCAGGCTCCAAAAATATAATGCAAGAAATCCAAGCAGGCAAATGACATGCATGGCATAAAACCAAACGATTTATTTAGTAAAAAACATGTAAACGCTTTTGCATAATACTCCTACACGTCATCAGACATAATATTCTATAACAAGCCTATACATTCTAAACACTGTTAAACCAATCAGTCACTGCTAGCAACCTTTTTCCCTCCAATTAAGTAATTAGTGGAAACCAAGTGATTTAAAGTAACCTGACACTTTAGCAAAACAAATACATTTTTAATATGTTCCAACCACTACGTATATAATAGATTTCAGATATAATAAACAAAACATATATTACAGATATTTAAACAGTATAATATGCATCATACATAAACCATTTTATCATGCTGTTGCAAATATACTGATGTTTTGGAAGATTTAATGCTAAAGTGTATCAGCAAACCCTGAAAAAGACCTGCCATCCACATAGTTAACTAAATATGCACCTTATATGAAGTTTACAATAAAAACCTTGAACTGCTACATGCACACTAATCAATCTACTTGAATGTAAAAAAGCCAAACACATAAACAAACAGAAAATATATGAAAAATAAATATAAACAAAACATCATAGCTAAATGCTGCTAAAATAAAAATACGCGTGTATATAAAAACACAATAAAAACAAAATATATGCATAAATAAATAATATATGAGGAGTATGTGCATATATATAAGCAGACACACCTATAACTACTAAAAAAAGATGTATAGCTAACAGCCAAGGCAGAAAGAGTGTATAAAGGAGGGGAGGGTTAGCAAATATAACTAAGTCTACTGTCCCTTAAAAGGGTTTAAGTGACAAAGGTTCATTCAAAACCATAACCTTGTCAGCTTGTAGCAAAACAATCCATTTTTGCTCACTCTTATGTCTGATGAAGCGTAGGAGTACTACGCGAAAGCACTTACATGTTTTTTTTTACTAAATAAATCGTTTGGTTTTATGCTGTGTGTGTCTTTTGCCTGCTTGTATTTATTACTTTAACCATTATGACACCCTCCCACTTCCTTTTTTTTAAGCGGAAAAGATGGTGTTTCAGACAGAGAGTCCTGAATTTTAGCTTTGTTATTGAAAGGGGCATGCAGTGTTCTGTAACAACGTGAAAGCAGCAAAGCGAAGAAGAAAAGGAACTCTTGCCACAAAAAGGTGGGTATATAGCATTCCTGGTGGTATTATGTGAAACTAAACTGGTGCAAAACAAGAAAGAGGTACTGATTCTAAAAAGTTGAATAATCTAACAGGCAAACTGGGGTTCCTTGCTGTCCAGCATAACATGTGTAAAAACCTGTCAAAATTGATTGTGAATTGCCTATGTTGAAAATGTGAGGCAAAAGGGATGATATCCAAACCAGTACTTGTACTATTATCATGGAAGGTGAGCAGATGTTAAACTTTGCTGAGATACATTAAGATGGGTTCACCGACTTAAGTGGTGTTCAGCAGCCAAGACTGGTCATAAACAGTGCTGTGGTACAGCAGAATAAGAAGCTTTACATTACAATATCTCTCCTAGGAAGGAGCAAATAGATGTCTTGCAGTTTAGTGAGGCAAATGTGCAAAGTGAAACATTGTTGGAGAGTGATGAGTCTGCCTCTAAAGGTTCTAAGAGAGCTTTTGCAGATAATTTTGAAGGGTTGATCTTGAATCTTAAAATACAGAGTATTATTAAGAATTAAGAACTTGTGGAAAAGGTAGTAACATTTGCAATGGAGAATATATATGTTTAACAATGGACTAACAAAAAAAAAAGTAAAGCAGTCACTCTCTTAATGCCCTATACATGTAGAAGTGGAAGCTGCAGCATTAATGGAAAAGACAGCCAGTGAACAGTGTTTTAGCAGAGACAATTAATAATAATTGTAAAACAGATGGTTTCTGAAAATGAAAATAAAATGACAGATTTACAAGAATGCTGGCTGACCTTAACCAGAAAAAGAAGTGGTAAAATAAAACAGACAGAAGTTTCTGATTTGGCCAAAATCTCCACTTTACTTTCTTTGCAAGTCAAAGCAGTGAAACAGAAGGGAACCTACAAGTGCTGAGTTACGTTGCATCACATGTCAAAAGAAACAAGAACACAAAAGGGAAGTCAGTTTCAGACCTAAACTGATGTGATGTGTTTACAGAGCTGAAAAGAAAACTTGTGTATGAGCTACAAAAAGTTAACAAACCCGTTTGACCTGAAAGTAAAGTGTCAGAATGTGTCAGCTGAGAAAGAGTTATTAAAGATACAACTTTGACAGACTGAGATTAAAGTCAAGAGCTGCACATAAATTTGGGTTTAAAATAGGGAAATGACTCTTATGGAACAAAAGAGAGTTGAAAATGTAAATCAAAGTATACAGTTGACCCTTATCCATGAGGAACTGAAAAAGTATTATATATAAAGGCATATACAAATGCAATAGCAGGGACTTAACTACATTTAACAGGAGCTGGAGGAAACGTGCAAAAAATAGACATTAATATACTGTAGGAAGAAAAGATACATTTGCATTGCAAAATGAAGAGTATTATGCTGTCTTGAGCTAACAACTACACTTACAAATCTGGGGGCTCAAAATGAAATCCAAAGCAAATATCTGGAGAAAGCAAACAGTAAATTAAAACAATATGTGCGATTCAGAAAGAATTCCACCACTGTTGTAGACTGCTACTGCAAAAAGTCTAGTGTTTGCTGTCTTAAGTGTGATTCAGAGACAGATTAGCTGTACTGAGGGGAGACTTCATCAAATCTGAATGTATCTGACATGTGCAGTATGTTACAGCTAGTGCTGATTAGCACTTTGTTGTAGTAATTACTGCTGGTGGTCCTGACTTGTGCAGTATGTTACATCTAGTGCTGATTAGCACTTTGCTGTAGTAATTACTGCTGGTGGTCCTGACTTGTGCAGTATGTTACCCCTAGTGCTGATCGGCACTTTGTTGTGGTAATTACTGCTGGTGGTCCTGACTTGTGCAGTATGTTACAGCTAGAGCTGATCAGCACTTTGTTGTGGTAATTACTGCTGATGGTCCTGACTTGTGCAGCATGTTACCCCTAGTGCTGATCGGCACTTTGTTGTGGTAATTACTGCTGGTGCTCCTGACTTGTGAAGTATGTTATAGCTAGTGCTGATCGGTACTTTGTTGTGATAATTACTGCTGGTGGTCCTGACTTGTGCAGTATGTTACAGCTAGAGCTGATTGTCCCTTTGTTGTGGTAATCACTGCTGGTGGTCCTGACTTGTGCAATATGTTACAGCTAGTGCTGATCGGTACTTTGTTGTGATAATTATTGCTGGTGGTCCTGACTTGTGCAGTATGTTACAGCTAGAGCTGATCGGCACTTTGTTATGGTAATTACTGCTGTTGGTCCTGACTTGTGCAGTATGTAACAACTAGTGCTGAGCTGTGCTTTGTTGTGGTAATTACTGCTCGTGGTCCTGACTTGTGCAGTATGTTACAGCTAGTGCTGATTAGCGCTTTGTTGTGGTAATTACTGCTGGTGGTCCTGACTCATGCAATATGTTACAGCTGTGCGAATCAGTGCTTTGTCGTGGTAATTACTGCTCGTGGTCCTGACTTGTGCACTATGTTACAGCTAGTGCCAAGCACCACTTTCTTGTGGTAATTACTGCTGGTGGTCCTGACTTGTGCAGTATGTTACAGCTAGTGCTGATCGGCACTTTGTTGTGGTAATTACTGCTCGTGGTCCTGACTTGTGCAGTATGTTACAGCTGGTGCTAATCAACACTTTGTTGTGGTAATTACTGCTGGTGCTCCTGACTTGTGCAGTATGTTACAGCTAGTGCTGATCAGTACTTTTTGTGTTAATTACTGCTCGTGGTCCTGACTTGTGCAGTATGTTACAGCTAGTGCTGATCGGCACTTTGTTGTGTTAATTACTGCTCGTGGTCCTGACTTGTGCAGTATGTTACAGCTTGTGTTGATCAGTACTTTGTTGTGGTAATTACTGCTGTTGGTCCTGACTTGTGCAGTATGTTACAGGTAGTGCTGATCAGTGCTTTGTTGTGGTAATTACTGCTGGTGGTACGGACTTGTGCAGAATGTTACAGCCAGTGCTTATCAGCGCTTTGTTATGGTAATTACTGCTGGTGTTACGGACTTGTGCATTTTGTTACAGCTAGTGCTGATTAGCGCTTTGTTGTGGTAATAACTGCTTGGGGTCCTGACTTGTGCAGTATGTTAAAGCTAGTGCTGATCGGCACTTTGTTGTGGTAATTACTGCTCATGGTCCTGACTTTTGCAGTATGTTACAGCTGTGCTAATCAGTGCTTTGTTGTGGTAATTACTGCTGGTGGTCCTGACTTGTGCAGTATGTTACAGCTAGTGCTGATCGGCACTTTGTTGTGGTAATTACTGCTAGTGGTCCTGACTTGTGCAGTATGTTACAGCTTGTGTTGATCAGTACTTTTTGTGGTAATTACTGCTCACGGTCCTGACTTGTGCAGTATGTTACAGCTAGTGCTGATTAGCACTTTGTTGTGTTAATTACTGCTGGTGGTCCTGACTTGTGCAGTATGTTGCAGGTAGTGCTGATCAGTGCTTTGTTGTGGTAATTACTGCTGGTGGTCCTGACTCATGCAGTATGTTAGAGCTGTGCTAATCAATGCTTTGTTTCTGGTAATTACTGCTCGTGGTCCTGACTTGTGGACTATGTTACAGCTAGTGCCATGCAGCACTTTCTTATGGTCCTGATTTGTGCAGTATGTTACAGCTAGTGCTGATCGGCACTTTGTTGTGGTAATTACTGCTGGTGGTCCTGACTTGTGCAGTATGTTACAGCTAGTGTTAATCAACACTTTGTTGCGGTAATTACTGTTGGTGGTCCTGACTTGTGCAGTATGTTACAGCTAGAGCTGATCGTCCCTTTGTTGTGGTAATTACTGCTGGTGGTCCTGACTTGTGCAATATGTTTCAGCTAGTGCTGATCGGCATTTTGTTGTGGTAATTGCTGCTGGTGGTCCTGACTTGTACAGTATGTTACCACTAGTGCTGATCGGCACCTTGTTGTGGTAATTACTGCTGGTGGTCCTGACTTTTGCAGTATGATACAGCTAGTGCTGATCAGTGCTTTGTTGTGGCAATTACTGCTGGTGGTATGGACTTGTGCAGTATGTTACCCCTAGTGCTGATCGGCACTTTGTTGTGGTAATTACTACTGGTGGTCCTGACTTGTGCAGTATGGTACAACGAGTGCTGATCAGCACTTTATTGTGGTAATTACTGCTGGCGGTTTTGACTCCGCAGTATTTTGCTGGTGGTCCTGACCTTTGCAGTATGATACAGCTAGTGCTGATCAGCACTTTGTTGTGGTAATTACTGCTGGTGGTACGGACTTGTGCAGTATGTTACAGGCAGTGCTGCTCGACACTTTGCTATGGTTATTACTGCTGGTGGTCCTGACTTTTGCAGTATGTTACAGCTAGTGCTGATAAGTGCTTTGTTGTGGTAATTACTGCTGGTGATTTTGACTTGTGCAGTACGTTACCGCTAGTACTGATCAGCACATTGTCGTGGTAATTACTGCTGGTGGTCCTGACTTGCGCAGTATGTTACCGCTAGTGCTCTTCAGCACTTTGTTGTGGTAATTACTGCTGGTGGTCCTGACTTGTGCAGTGTGTTACCACTAGTGCTGATTGGCTCTTTGTTGTGGTAATTACTGCTGGTGGTCCTGACTTGTGCAGTATGTTACCCCTAGTGCTGATTGGCACTTTGTTGTAGTAATTACTGCTGGTGCTCCTGACTTGTGAAGTATGTTACAGCTAGTGCTGATTGGCATTTTGTTGTGGGAAGTATTGCTGGTGGTCCTGACTTGTGGACTATGTTACAGCTGGTGCCGAACATTGCTTTCTTGTATAATTACTCATACTCTACTTATCCCCAACACCCCAACTGTTACACACACACATGCATGCACTAACATGATCACTCATACCTCTGCAGATATATGCACATGGAGCCACAGATATGGACATACTAGCACCCCCTCAATCACTATGCCTCTGCTAAAGTCACTGACATTTACCTACTATGTGGTCTGTCCCACTGAAAGTAATGGGTGAACATGACTGCTTTGCCATATTAATTAATGCAACTAAACAATTCTCTGAATCGCATGGCTATGTAAATCCCTCACTGCAAGCATTTCCAGGTGAGTACACATGGCTGATTATCATATGTCACTTTCTCCAAATGTGTCATTACATTGCAGTAGGCCATGGTGACAGTCTATCATGGTGAATCTATATACCACACATAATCTCTGTGGTAGGGCTGTTTAACAATTGGAAAGGGCTAAAACTGAGGAAAAGCATCCATGTTAGGCCTTCCTGCTGGTGGTAGCCCTTTCTGAATTCCGAGGAAAGTCTTTCAACCTTTGCTCTTCAAGCTAAGCTAATACAAGAATGTTACAATGCTGTAAAAACCTGCAAAAGAAAAAAAAATCCCTCAAATTGAAGAAGGACCTTCACACTAATTTTTTGAAACTCAGAAAGATGACCAATATCGAAAACAGTAAAAATATTTAGAGTTTGCCAGCCACAGAAGCAACTGAACAATGAAGATGCCTGGTGAGGCCATGAAGCAAATAGCTGCAGAACTTAAAGCTATATAAATACACTGTAATCCAGATGGGCATGTGCAGGGTGCCTTGTATATGCTTCATGATGAGTATAATCCAGTCATGAAGTCTAAGCTAGCATACTAACTAGTTGTGTCTAATGCATTGCAAAAGATGGTCATGTATAACTGGAAGACCTGAGATGTTATTTCTGTTCCCAGTTTGAACATATTGTCAGTCCATGTCCAAAACTGGAAACCTACAAAAAGGACTAGTAACCCCATATCACTGAAGTCATGGCCCAGCTAAAGTGGCATCTGGCTGGCCAATGTGGCTTGTCCCCACAAGTCTGAGCTGGGGTAGGGGGATCAGATAGCATAAAGCCCCTTAGTAGACACTGGAATTTTTAGAATTATAGTTTTCGGGTACGATTAGTGGAGGAGCCACATCTGCCCTAAGGGGCATATAAAAAGAGAGCACTATAACCAGGGAGGCAAAGATGTCTGCTTGTCAAATGTGAGATGCATTTGGATCTGGAGTAAGGAGTCTCTTTCAGTTCATTGTGAGAGAATGTTTGATTGTCTTGAAGAGGGAATAATGACTGGATTATGGACACTGGGTGGCTTTCTTGTGGATGGAATCCATGGAAGTTTGGAGGAGGATTTTAAGGAGAATTGCTGAATGGGGTATATTCAAAACATGGACATGTACTGAAGTGGTTGTAGCCTTTGACCTTGTATCAGTCTGGACTTTAATGCACTGTGAGTTATTTTAACAATAACCCATGACTGGGTCTGGGTATCATAGGATTTACCCACGGTTGGTGTGGTGTGATCAGGAGGGTGAAGCCTGAGTGATGAAACAAAGCCAAATGTATTTAAATCCTGTGATAACACACCTGGCTCTGGATTATACCATTATACATACTATCATACAACAACATTATTTAAGAAAGAAGTTGTTTGCCTTTCTTAACACCTTCGTATAATGGCACTGAAGTGCTCTTCCACCTTCTTCATGGTTTACTGATGTACTGTGCATACGTTTGGTGCATACATCTGCATACTTGAACAGTATATTAGTACAGTACTGGGGAACTGCCAGAGAAAAGAGCTTACCAGTACAGCTTTGCCTCTGTGTCTGTGTCCTTTTTAATGTCTTTTTATATGTATTTATTGAGAAACTGTAACAGTATTACTGGAACTGTGAGGGACAGGGCAAACATATGATGAAAAAGGATGGTCTATTAAAGTCTGGTAAGTTGAGAGGTAAGGTTAAACGCATTGTGATCAGTTGTATTACCAGTACTGAACCTCTTAACTGTCCAGAGGTTTGCAGAATGGCATGATTTTATTTTGCCCTGTCCCTTTTAAAATATTTGAAGGTGTGTGTGTGTGTGTGTGTGTGTGTGTGTGTGTGTGTGTGTGTGTGTGTGTGTGTGTGTGTGTGTGTGTATTATCATATCCTTATAGAAAGTCTGGCTGCTCAACAATAGTTAAGTGACAAGATTTCTTTATATTGGAATATGCTTGATTTACAATAAGTACACTGACTGCAGTATTTAACCAGCTTGGATGTTTTGAAATATTAATGATCTTTTATTGTATAATTGTATTTTTTCTATTGAGTTGTGAGGTACTGAAACAATTATGTGGTATGAAAAGATGCTGGCACTAATTAACTTGTACCTTCTGTCTACTGCAAACTTTAAACTTGTGTGTGTGTGTGTGTGTGTGTGTGTGTGTGTGTGTGTGTGTGTGTGTGTGTGTATATATATATATATATATATATGTGTGTGTGTGTGTGTATATATATATATATATATATATATATATATATATATATATATGTATATGTATACATACACACACACACACACACACACAAATATGCACATAAGGGTCTTGTATGTAATGCATGGGCTATCTTGTACTGAAGTTTTGTGGATCCCTTAGCCCACAATACAGGATATTTTAGGTGCAAGACACCAAAACCTTCCAATAATCAATGTCTATCTATATTTTTTACACTACATTACATTTTTTCCATTGCCCCAGTGATCTACATTAATTTTCTAAGTGGCTGATAATTTTAGTTTTTGGTAGATTGCACACTCTTCTAAGTATCTTGTGAATGGCTTTGTGTTCTGAGGCATTTTTTTTGTTAGTGACAGATCATTTATGAAATGTATTTTAGTAGTTTTATAATTATTATACAGTTGAAATTTAATTTACTTTTAGTTAGCTAGAACATGGTCTGTTCTGTGGGAAGTGCAGTTTTCAAACTGAAAGGTGTGATTAGTTATATTTTCTGTCTTTTCTGTTAAAGTTTGGTGGGCTGAGGTTAATTTTATTACTTTTGACAATACGTGGAGTGGATAAACTTAAGATGGTGTGCAATGAATGTATATTAAGAATATATATCTGCAGTGCACCAGATACCTGACTTTCTTACACTTTATTTGGGGACTACTGTTAGAATAAACATGCTCTCATGCATGCGCTTTAGTGCTCATGTGCACAGACACATACACACACACACACACACACACACACACACACACACACACACACACACACACACACACCTAACTGTATAATAATTGCTATAAAAGTACCTTTTCCTTATTAATTGTCTCAAAACACTGACTCTGTGTTACAAATGAAGCCTCACAATCATACTGAGGGACACCTAACATCTTAAATGCTGCAATGTCCCAGAATATGCTCCAGACATGCTGGACAAATACATATATGCTTATTTCTGAGATCTGCAGTTTGACTTCATAAGATGCAGGTTGTCATGTAAAACTTTATGAATTAAACATGAACCTACTTTTGTATGTACACACTGTGACTACCTTCTGAATTCAGCTGCAGTTATTTTTTTGTGTTCTCTGTCCAATGTTTAATTAAACTGTAACTGGTAGACATTTCTTTAGATTGCAGATGGCATTTAAGGATATACTTCAGTCTTAACCAAGCTGCTATAGTAACAAAAATCTATAACTACAGTTTTAGAACTAAGTTGTGCATCTTATTGTTATTCCAGGAAAATAATCCCGTGGGAGCCAATAATCACAGTGTATTTTCTGTAGCTACTCAGTAAATACTAAAACAAGCAGGCATGGAGGAAATTAATCTCTATACTTTTCTTCATAGAGTCCTAGTACAGTTTTCTGAATTTCACAACAAGACTGTTTTGAGGCTGTATTGCTATAAGAATATTTTTGCTACAAAATGTGGTTACTCTGTAGGATACTATAAAGTACTTATCCTAGGGCAGCTTGAGATGACAACATGCTTATACTTTTATTTCCTTGAGTGTGCGAAGCTGCACAGGTGTCTATCATTAACTAGAGCATGCATTTTATGCTGACAGTTGGAATATCTAGCTATGGATTTGCTAATAACTCAGCACATCAATGGATTTATATAAATTGCATCATTATTTGGTTAGTTAATAGTTCTTAATGACTGCTGGGAATCTGCACTGGTTTTAAGAAGAAATGTAAATAAAGTCATTCATTGCTGCAGTGCCTTTACACAGACAAGGGTAAGTAATTGGGTGCTAAGAGGTCACTCACTTTTTGCAGTGGCTTTACTGTGAAATTATGAATAAGTAAGCTTTCACCTGCTATTCACTTCCATGGTGCCTGTAAGCTGGCAGTAAAGATAAGTAATTGTGTTTTAAAACCTTTCAAAGTAGCAGCACCTTTGCATTGGCAGCAAGAATAACTAAATATGTTCTCAGAGGTCATTCACTACAGTGGGGACTCTACACTGGCATTGCAGTAACAGGATTTGGCTCTTTAGTACACTAGGTTCAGCCAGAAGGGCCAGATGACCAAACAGTTTAATAAAATGTCTTGTGATTTGTCAGATGACCAAACAGTTTAATAAAATGTCTTGTGATTTGTCAGATGACCAAACAGTTTAATAAAATGTCTTGTGATTTGTCAGATGACCAAACAGTTTAATAAAATGTCTTGTGATTTGTAGAGTGTAATTTTTCCTTTCCCTCTAGCTGTAGTAATCTGGAAGCCAAATATCGTAGTGGGCACACAGGGACATTGATTTTCAGTCTTTAAGTCAGCATTTTATAATTGTAAACCACATTAGTTGGGTTGGTTAGACTAACTGACCCATACCCCAGGACTAAATAAATCGGGTCATTCATCACAGCTGTGACTTTAAATTGGTAGTAACATCTGATGCAATAACTTTTGCCTGAATGCTAAACGTTATGTATGTGTAGCAATACCCTTACTCTGGCATCAAAGATAATTGACTCATACCACAGATAGGGACATAAGGCAGAATAAAGTGTAGGAGACAGAATATTACAGGAATCACTTATTACAGGCAGATGAGTACACTGAGAATAAAGAAAGCCATCTGAATAATCAAGGCCATCTACCCTATATTAACATAAAAAAATCTACTGATTTTCTCAAGAGAAGTTTAATAATGTGAACTGTTTGAATATAGTCTTCTCCATGTTCTCTGTATATTTCTCAACATTTCTTGCTCCTGTATCTCTGTGTAAAATAAATGGACATCGTTGTGAGACTACACTTATTCCACTAGAAAAAGATAAAGAGTTTGGTAGAGCTAATCATGACTTCAGACAAAGTCTAGGCTACAGATAAGTGAGACTATGTAGGAGCTCCTCAAATATGCAAAAAAAAAAAAAAAAAAAAAGCTTTCCCTTAAAATGTGAATGCACCTCATATGAACCTATCTATATCTAGTTGCTCTTTTTTGTCTTATCTTCAGTACATCCTCAAGATTATCTACTAAACATACTGTATGAACAACCATGTGTTGTCCAGGTCCCCTTCAATAAACACATCACACCGAATTACATTTGACGACCTTTATTAAAACTTCCATAACATAGTTTTGATTACCATTTATTAATTACAACTGTACATAGTAGATTTGATTCTAAACACAGCAGAAACATCCTTGTAGTGTTAATCAGGACAGTGTACCTGCTCATCCTGCCCCAGTAAGCAGAGTCCATATCTTTCTGGCTTACTTTACTTATGAAGCAGCGTACAAGACTCACTTCATATCCCATTTATGAAGCAGCGTCCCATCTCACTTCATAGTCCTTTTATGAAGCAGCGTCCCATCTCACTTCATATCCCATTTATGAAGCAGTGTCCCATCTCACTTCATAAACCATCTATTGAATTACCTTCCAACCAAGTAAGCAGCATCCTTACCTCCTCTTGCTTGTCTATTAAGCAAACTTCCTCCAGCTGCTCATTTCCTTTCCCCAAATCCTTGAAATGAACCTCCAGACACCAGAGGGGGAACAGAAGAGTGCAAGCCTGTCCCTCTTCTCCGCCAACCAGCCTGACAAGGCTGTTACCCCTCCCACCTACCAAATTCTTTAACCAACTACACCCCATAAAAGAGGGATTAAGCCAAACATCATTCGGTGTACCCATTTGTAAACCAAATCCTATCTGTCATCAACCCCAAAGCCCCAACATATCAGTACTGAAATGTGCCTTGATGAACCTAAGTAAAATAGCATTACCTGTGACCCCTTGTACCACACCAGCACATCCACTTCAATCGAATACAGTCCTTTTCACTCTTTCTCACCCAGACTCTGAGTGCAATTGCCTAGTCATAATAGTATATGTGATCACTAACAATCACCCCTTGCCCATTGTTTACTGCTGTAAGTATGCCCATCTCTTGCCCGAATGGTATATTTCTATGATAATATGCCAGCTTACCCAGTACTCTGAAACCCTGCCACCTTGTTGCAAATAATGTGGTGAGACATTCAAGCCTGATGCTCCAAGCCCAAGATCTACAAAACAAAGCATTACCTTGCTGCTGCAGGGAAGAAAAAGCCCACAAACAAATCCATATTCTGCTGCACTGTCGGAAACTGACCTTTATATACTGCTCCATCCCCCAACATTCCTACGACCTCCTCTTTCACCTGTTGATTCCACACTCCTTCCTGCCCCCAGCTACTGAACACTGCGCAGCTCCCTATCTGCGGCCTCAGTGTGATCTGCAAAAGAGAACACCAATTCCACCACACACGCATAAAGAAAACTTCTTCATGACCTTATGCACCACCAAGAGCATAGTTCTTTCATGAACTGCCTAAATGCACCCACAAATAGAGAGTGAAACCCTGGTGAAAATAAAATGACAACACAATTCCCCATAAAGTTACACACACATCCCCATTAAAGCTACAACTGATGATGTGAAATAAACAGAATCATTCCCTTAAAAAGCCTATTTACAATAAATACCACCCTTTAATCATCCTATGAGCTTCGTTGATAAAGTTATTAACCCATCATCAAGGCAAATAATAAACAGATCATAGTTGTGCTGACACAGCCGATTATAAGAACTCGAGCCATCAGTGCTGTCCTCAACACCCCCCAGTGGAAACCCCTAATTATCCATACACAATCTACAATCTTGACAAACTAAATCAAAACTTGTTAATGCCCTGCTTCCCACTCCTCAATCCGGCCACCACCCCAACAGCCAATACCTACCATTTAAAAATGCACGTTAACCTGAACTGAAAGTGTTGATAGATAACTGGTACCAAAAGGCTCTGCCCATACCCCATAACTTATTACGGACTTATGCCGTAAATGACAGATCCCGAAAGATGTGTAGCCAGTGAGCCGTAAATGGCAGATCCCAAAAGATGATGTGTAGCCAGTGAGTATCTCCTCAGCCTCATATGCAACCCCCCTATCACATGGCACTTATAGGGCCCTGCAAATACACATGTAATACTAACCCAACCTGACACCCACTGTTGTATCAACAATTGAACATGAATCCCATTCCCTCCAACTCCCTCTGTTAAACTAGGATACCTGTCAAATTGATACAGCATTACAAACTCCCATTTCAAACCTGTCTATACTACAAATGGGAATTGATAGGTTACAAGACCACCACTCTTGCCCTAAAGCTCACTTAACTAATAGTTAACCCAATCCCCTTCACCTGTTACCACTCTATTCCCACCCATGTTCAACTTCAAAATCCTCTTTATATAAACTAAGAGATATGCTCCATATCCACAAGTCTAACTCCTCTCATAGTAACAGAAGGCTTAAATCTCCTATATGACATTAACCCCCAACTGCCGAGGAGACAAGGTTGTCTCCCAGAGACTACCTCATCTCAAAATAGACCCCCAGACATTAATTGCCAGAAAATCACAATAGTATTAAAACAGCCCAAATTATGAGACAAAAGTCTGGACTTTCTGAAAACTTCTGTATGGTTAAGAAACATGCTGAGAAGCCACATCCCCTTATGACAGCACTGTCACCAACAGTCAACCCCAATGTCAGCAACTGTGTGTGAACAGCCATGGCTGGCCATTCCCAAGCCCCTAAACACTTTTGTACTGCTGTGCACCTAATAAACTAGCAAACTAATCAACCCAGATCATGATGAGCACAGCCAGCAAAGAAACAAGTATAACCAAGCAGAACCCTATAGAAAACCCCTTCCCCTCACCATACTTAGCTACTGGGAACATGTACCAAAATACCACTTGGAGTGCAACCCTAAACATCTAAAATGAAAATGCTTCCCTACTGAAATAGAAGCAATTGATAACAGATATAACATGTGCTGCTTCAGTTGTAAAATAGTACTATCAACCCAATATCATTTAAACCTGGAGTGCTATCCACCTTTGTCATTTTTTTTTTCTTTTCCTCCCCCTCAGCATGTTGGCTCACGCCTCCCATCACCTTGTTTCACCATTTCCAAGAGAGAAAAAGTAGACACGGCTTGGCCAAAAAGGGGTTCACTGACTCAGACCTCTGACGCAAACTAATGCATGACTGCAACTGTACTGCTAAAATGAACCTCCAGGAACTTTGTTTGTATGTATTTATATAAAATATATTTAAATATATATAATATTATTGTGGCCACATTACCACAAACACCTTTGGAAAGCTCAGCCTCATAATGGGAGACATCCATCTGCCACACATGCGCACCACGCCCATTGCCACCATAACTGTAAGCCTGCAAAAAGCTCCCCGTGACTTAGGTGAAAACACCCCATCAGCAATTCACCCAGTAAGGACAAGCATCACAGCCCCAAACTCCCTCCTCATCAGCAATGCAGCAAAACCAACTCTGACACCACTGACACACACATGGCCCTGCAGAGGCCCTCCCAAACACAGCAAACCATCCACCCCTGACCAGCCTCACCCCAGCCAGCAACCAGGACCACGGAACGCCGTGAAAGCACACAGCATCCACCTCCCAGAACAACGTGTGTCCAGCCCAACTGCCAAGGTGTTCACAGCCTCACTACATAGCCAGTGCCAGGATGCCAAGGGATGAACCACCACCGTCATCACCAATCACTGTGTCCACCACCCAAACCCCCCCCAATGGTGCAATCACAATGCATGGCAATGAAGAGTCTCCCTCCTTTTTTTTCTTTATAATTTTATTTTTTTTCCCTCCTTTCACGTAAGGCTGCGACAAAAGGCAAGCACCAGGCCAAAGGTCCCGACACTCCGTCGAAACAATGAAACCTCACACAGGCAAGGCAGCCAAGCACAATGCATCTCGCATGCACCAAAAGGAACCACCCAGCTGGAGAGCTGACACCATGCAAACCCGTTCGCAGCTCAACTGCAAACACCCACATGACCAAATCTCTCCTCCTTCCTAAATTTTTTTTTTTTTTTTTAAACCAGTTCTCCAACAGACAGAATAAATGCCTTCGAACAGGGCCCAAACAACCTAAACAAGAACTGCTGCATGGGCCAAACAACCCCAAAACAAAACTACTCCGCTGAAGAAACAGAGGAAAGAAAAGAAAGGGGGGAGGAGGGAGAACCAAACTGATCAAGCCAAACACCACAAAGTGATGAAGACTCACCATTCACCCCAAGCTTCCCATCAGCAAACCCCAAAGATTGCCTTGGACCTTGCAATAAAGCTCCAGCAGCAGATCTACAAGAATCCCACCCCACTAACGCCATATTACACAGAAACAAAACCTGAAATCCTCCAGAGGAATAAAACAAAGATCATGCTGCACACTAATATAAACAAAGACCCCCCACGCCTCTACCACCCCAGCAACCAACAAATCTCTTTTCCCTTTCAACAGGCCAGAATAAAAGGCTTCATAAAAACTCACCCTTCCGCTGAATTAAATATCCTACTGGATATGTTTTGGTTCCTTATTAAGCATTATTACTTTATAGCAGTAGTATGCATGTTTGAATGACAACTGTTTTAATTTCACAACCTCCTCAAAATGGTATTGGCAAAACTCATCACATCAACTCCCTTACAGCCTGCAAATCTGAAACACATCCCACAAACAAAGGCCTCCATCACACGCTCTTCCACACAGACAGTTATTAAGCCAAGACCTACCTGACCACCATTCCACTGTTAAAATACTCAAACCACCATGCCTTAACACTAACCAAATAGGAAAGCAGAAATAACACCTCAACCTTACCCACTTTTCTCCATGCACATATTTCCAATCAGAGGCCTACCTGATCCCTCAACACCAACTGGTCGTCATGGATGTAACCTGCACTGTAGCAAGTTCACGCCAAAATGTGATTACTTACCCAGCTACACTTGTCTAAACCCCTTAAGCCCCTCCCAACCCTTATCTCATTTCCTCCCAAACATCCCTCCCTCCAGTTAACCCTTTCACCTCTCCACCCCACTTAAATCCCACTAATATATCTGACTAACCCCTCTTGCAGATGTCCCAGGACAACTTGGTTTGTTGCCAAACCTCATTTACTACCTGCTATACTTTTAATTGTATGTCTAAATCTCTGTGCTTATGTAAATATCTTATGCAATCATATGTTATCTGCTATATTTTTATAAGCGAATGTGTAAACCACAATGCTCACGCAAATGTTTTTTGTATAGTATGTTAGCAATTGTTCTGGAGCTTTTCTCCCCGGGCCTCCACTGAAAATGGACAGCTCTGTCCATTCGGACCTCCCCAGTAAACAAATGTAAAATAAATAAATAAAATAATAAAATAGGTTATATGTTCATAAGTTTGTACTATACTACTGACCCTAGAGGAGCTTTAGCAGGCTAGTTGTGCTCTCCCGTGAAGTTGTCTGCCCATGAAATTTAATTATGAAATAACCTAGAGCAGCAGAAAATGTACATGCTATCCCCTTTCTATAAGGGACAAGGGTGCTACTCCAGGGATGAATTTTTGGATTCTCATCTATTTGTCGAGATTATATTTGGACAGAGTAAGAGAAGTACTTTTTGTGCGTGGAGAGGATTCCAAAGAAGTGAAATTCTGTGAGACATGTATCTCTCCAACCAACAAGTTCTATTTATTTTGCGGATGTGACTAAGATTGTTTAGGTGGGTGCTTATGCCTCACTTGGACTTACAGATGTGAAGTAAGCCTGATAGGATAGGATCTGATGAGGCTCTGTATTCAATGCAAGTTCACCTCTCAGCACCCTGTATAACTCTGAAAATAATGACAAGCCTTTGACATGATCTTATGATTTAGACATTTGATTTTCTCGGTGAGAAGATGCTGTGGGTATTCAAGTTGTGTCAAGTGTTTGGACAGCTACATGCCAAAGGGGCAACCTAATGGGGAATTATACTCAATAATTGACCTAATAAGTGCCAGGTACAGTGCAATGATCACATTGCACTGTATTTGGCACTTAATGACTAATATTATTTAAATAGCATTAAGGATAAATAATGCAGTAAACAGAATGCAGGTAGAAAAGGATGCCTTTATTTTGCTCTTTTAGTAGTTATCTGAATTTCTAGCATCTCTTTAAATGGCCGTGACAGGCATTTTGGTAAAATAGTACATTTAATGCATTGTAATAAGGGTAAAAACATCATGTGAGTCCAATTTGTACCGCATCTGCTCAAGTAATCTGTAACCATCTGACATGTTTTTTCCAATAAACTCACATGTGAGATCAAGAACCAGTTAGAATGTCAGGGTTCATTTACAAAAACAACAGAAAGAGTGGTAGTAAAGGGAACAATGGTGTCATTGCCAATAGCATCTTTGCTTGAGGCAGGAGACCTGATTAAATAAATTAAGCTTCATGGGAGGGAAGGCGTGAGGCAAGAGTGAGGGCTTTTTCAACACTGATCATATTGCATGCAGCCCAGAAGAATGTTGCATAGATAATTAAGGGGATTTAGAGCATATAATAAGAAAAACAAGTGCTTGCTTCATATGAAAGCCTGCCAGTCCACAAATGAACCTTTCTCTTACTAAAAAATGAGTGGGGGTTGTTGTATGTGTACAGTGGCAGTAGTGATGGAGATCAAGAAGTTATCTTTAGGATACCATTTTGATGCTGATGGGTTAATGCAATAGAGGCAGAAAATTTCAAATGACTAACTTCAGCAATGTTATGCCATTTTACTATTAACTAGTATTGATCAATGCAAAGTGGACAAATACCTTGGAATGGAAAATGGAGGTCTGGTGCCATGTTCAAAGCTAGACAGAGGCAGTGAAAACTGTTTCTGAATCTAGATTTAAGATGTTATAGTAGCCTGAATATGTGATCATATTTCCAGGAAATGAATAGGAAAAAGAGCCCAGAAGTCTTCCTTTAGAAATGGTTGCTTCAGGAGGATATTATTCAGCAAATGTAAGACTGAAGAGTTAACAGTGATGACATCCTGTTTCTTCATACCAAGGCCTTTGTTCAAATACCTCACTAAGGTTATGCATGTATTATGCCATCAGTCTGAACACGTACAAATAATGCTTCTTGCTTTCTACACTAACTGCTGTTTCAGCTCCAAAATGAGTCCTCAAAATATTAGACTTATCTGGACTCAGTCTGTAATCGCCTAAATGTTCACAATTGCAAGGACTGTTTATCTTCAAGAAGGATGAGCACAACTTATGAAAACTCTACTCTTATTGGTGAAGGATTACTTCTAGTCACAGCATGTAAAGCGCAGATAGTATGTTAACAAAGGAAAGGCTTGAAGCACCCTATGTTCCATTTGTTACAGGGCTAATATTTTCAAATGAAGCAAGTCATCTGAATACAGCACATGAGAAGAACTGTAAAGGAACATGATCCATGCTACCTTACTGGAATCAAAATTTTCAGACCCCATACTACTTCAGTCCTGCTTCTTGAAATTGGTCTGCAAACTGTTGTACATCTAATGTACAATTAAGAATTTTCCAGCTGGTCTACAATGCATTCTTCCATCACTTCTTATAAAAAGTAAATATAAGGCTGCAGTTATTTGGACATGCAGTCAGAATGCGGCAAGGATCTTATAACCAACTATCTAAAGTAATTTTTAGAGATTCACAAGGAAAGCACTAATTCAAATGTACATAAAAAAGAAATCACATTATCAGGTAGTACAGAAGTGCAGAAAATGTTTTCGACAAATTCAGTAACCTCAATTCAGCTATCATTATAGGTATTAGACATTCAAATGGAGGAGATGGGGCAATTCTAGCAATTAGATTTCATAAACAAGGGGTAGAAAGAATTGTTAAAAAAACAAAATGGTAAACAAAGGCTGAACAAAAATCACATTTAAACTTCTCATGGTTGTAGTTATAGAATGAGAAGTAAAGAACAGGCAGACAGTTGTTGGGTGTGCAAGTCACCAGATGTCGCACTCTGTTTGTTAGGTGTGCAAATCACCAGATGTCGCGCTCTGTTTGTTAGGTGTGCAAATCATCAGATGTCGCACTCTGTTAGGTGTGCAAGTCATCAGATGTTACATTCTATGTGGTCATACCACAGGGAATGAGACTGCATTCCAAGCCATTCACTAGAAGGGTTATATTCATAATATATGTATGTATATTATGTATGTGTGCATTTATGTATATGTTTGTGTATTACCAAAAACTCAACTACTTCATGGCAACTCTCAACTCATTGAAAAAGTCTGATGACTGCACATTCATTTGAACCTGCAGGAAAATATACAAAAAAGCATTTTTTTTAAAAGGGAAGCAAACTAGGCAAAGCTCTTTTAAACCTGTGTACTGCCAAAATGTCTAATATTTTTACTTTGCAGTTGCTAATAGGTTCAGTTCAAAGCTTTAAAACCTGTACCCCTGCAATATCTGTTTCAGAAATGATATAACTTACAAACAATGATTCCATCAGACCAAACTAGAGTATGGAATAATAAAATGGAAACTTTATAACAAAACTGGCATGAGTTAATTGGAAATAGTACAGTGGAAATATACTACGAGTACCCATGGATGCAAAATTTTAAGTTAATAGGAAAAAAATAAAATATCTGTTTACATACATACAGGCATACATATATTTCAGGCACAGGCATTGTTGTCATTCTCGCCTTTAAATATATCAAAACAGTCATTCCCATAATGAGTCCAAGTTGTTCCTAAAAATATCTAATCTAGTGCTTGCTTTAATATAATTTGGTAG
Source organism: Protopterus annectens (assembly GCF_019279795.1). Classification (NCBI taxonomy): domain Eukaryota; kingdom Metazoa; phylum Chordata; order Ceratodontiformes; family Protopteridae; genus Protopterus; species Protopterus annectens. The sequence goes on from NC_056749.1 coordinate 836,197,032, forward strand.
TCTATACCATGCGTCAGTTACTCAGGAAACTATTAATACATCTGTCTTTCCTATGTACTGTTTGTCTAATGATTCTTTACTAATCTTTGATAACCCAAACTTTCCCAGAGGTAGTTTTCTCTAAATGTCCTATATATATATATACCTGAATAAGGTCTCCTCATAAATATTTATTTAGTTATTCTTTTCTTTTGGTATCTGCTATTTGTTTGTAGCAAAAATGGATTCTTTAAATGAGCATGCCATTACTGATTTGCACCAGTGTCCTGCTGAGTGTACTGCATGTATATTTAAAGGTAACACCCGATACTTCTGCTAACCTGTGTTCCTCATGTCAAAACCTGGATGATATCCTTACCATGATTACTGGCAAATTTAGACTTACTGATAATGACTGCACTTGTGCAACTGACACAGCTTAGAAAATTGTTGTTACGTGTGTTGACTGGGCTGATGAGATAAATGCTATTAGACAAAGTGCAGACAGAACACACATTCAAGAAAGTAGGTATCTAGTGGCAGTAAAGATTACCCAACCCCTATTAAACATGATACTACCAATGACATCTTTGGAATTCAGGATACAAGCGTTAAGTAATCTGAGGAGTCAGAGCATGTACAAGAAAGTAAAAAGAAAAGGAAGGAAAACGTTCACAACAAATAATAAAGAAAAAGAAATTCATTAATGTGCATAATGCAACTGCTTTTTTGTGTAATTACAGGGAATACAAACATTGTTCAGTCAGAATACATTCAGTCTACAGAAAAGGTATCATTTTTCCAAGAAAAAATGTAGAAAAATGAGGCACTGCGCTGGTGAAAAGACAGAAATCAGACATGAACATGGAAGGATTAAAGAACATTACTGCTGATCAGTATTAGCAAAAAACTACGGGCACTCATAAAATCGTCTAAGGCCAGCTTCGAGAGAAAAATTGCACAGGACACTAAGAATAATCACAAGGCTTTCTTTAGTTATGTTAGGAACCTGGGTGGTAATTCCCAGATATGCTCAGAATTAGTCCAAAATGACAAAAAATACACTGAACCCACAGACATTGCCAACATCCTAGCTGACAGGTTCAGCACAAACTTCTCCCCCCCTCCCCACCAAAAGGGCAAATATCTATCCCAGCAGAGTGCTGCCCCCTGACATCTCAGATGCTCAGGTAAGAGCCGCCTCTCCAAAGCAAAATCACAGCATCAATGGGACCAGACGGTGTCCCGGCTGCCCTACATGAACTCCAAGAAGAGCTAAACCCAAACATAAAACTACTGTTCAATCTCAGCCTTACTACAGGATATGTGCCCAAAGAGTGGCGTACAACAACAGTGGTCCCTCTCCATAAAGGTGGTGCCTCAACGGATCCTGGAAACTATCGCCCCATAAGCCTGACTAGCTTGGTCTGCAAAGCTATGGAAAGGATCATCATGGACCTCATAAATAAAGATATTGGGAACCTACAGACACTGGATCCTACCCAGTTCGGCTTTGCTAAGGACAGATCCTGCCTCTTAAACCTGGTTGATTTCTTTGAAACAGTCACCAAGGCCATTGACGAGGGGAAGGTGGTCCACACAGCCTACCTGAACCTCGCAAAAGCCTTCGATACAATACCCCACTCGTGCATTATAGATAAGCTCACCAGCTGAAATATAAACCCCTATGTCACTAGATGGATTGCAAACTGGCTCAAGGACAGAACCCACATGGTTAGAATTGCTGGAGCCATGTCAGACTCCAAACCAGTTACAAGTGGTGTCCCACAAGGCTCAGTCCTGGGACCTCTCTTGTTCGGTATATATTTCTCGGAGGTACAGGCCAACACGGAAGGACTGTGGCTGACCAAGTTCACAGATGACTGCAAACTGGGCGCCATAATCGACTCTCCAGCCGACACAAGCATCCCCCAAAAGGGCCTCATAGAAACAGACAACTGGTGCCAGAGCCGTGGCCTCAAGCTAAATGCCAAAAAGTGTATAGTCATCCCCTTTGGCAAAAACAAAGTGCCCAAAAATTACCGCATAGGTGGTAATCCATTAAGTACAGAAGAAGTAATTAGGGACCTGGGGACCCAAGTTGATAGCAATCTCTCATTTGACAACCACGTGGCCAAAGTGGTTAGAAAAACATTTTATATAGCCCACCTAATCATGAAGGGATTCACATCTAGATCAGGGGAGGTCATCGTGCCTCTTTACTCATCCCTCATCAGGCCCATAATTGAGCACAATGCCCCTTTTGGGATGTACCTTACCAGACACCTGCAGCAACTGGAAAGACCCCAAAAGTACCTCACCAAGAGGATTAAAGGGCTCAAACAGATGCCATATGCTGCCCGATTAAAGAAACTCCAGCTCTACTCAGTGGCATACCGCCTGTTCAGAGGCGATCTGTGCCTGACGTATAAAGCCATGTCCAATACGGAATTAATGGACATGCTGCACCTCAGAAAATCCAAATCCCATCGAGCTACTTCCCATCAAGAGACTTGAACCTCAGCACTGAAATAAATAGGACATGCTGGAGGGACAGATTCATAACCCAGAGGCTCCCTTCACTCTGGAATAAAATCCCAGTTCAGGTTAGGCAGAGTCCCTCATTGACTCTCTTCAAGAGGAATCTTGATGAGTGGATGGGAGATCGTAGGTTTACCCCGGGTATCACTTCTGTGTCACTGTTAGACAGAGGCGCAGTATACTAACCTCGAAAAAGGGCATAGCAAAATAAATTTAAAATGGGTGGCGAAAGCCAAACACATTCTGGCTAGGCTTATAAATGCCCTAGGGCAGATAGCCTAGTATGAACCTATGAACCTATAAGAAAAAAAAGAGGAGAAAAACAGAGGTTGAGAACATGGCTCAAGCTGTGGATGTACAAAGCCAGCTGGATGAGAACCGTGTGCCTGCAAATGTACTAAGCAATGAAAACAGTGGGATTACTAGGACTAATGCAGATATTACTGAATTAGAAGGTGGGGATTCATCAGAGCTGCTCAGAAATGATATACTTGTAGTTTGAGATTCACTTATTATAGGAACCAGTACAGAGAAAATGATGAACATCGAATAGTGTTTTACTTGCCTGGAACACAAATACATGATGTGAGGCAGGCCTTGATGTTAGGATGCATGGATCTCTTTTTATTCATGTCAGTACATCAAATCTGCAAAGACTCTCTGACTGTTAGTAAGGAACTTACAGCCCTCTTAGACAGCATAGCTTGTAGAGAGTGAATGAAAAGATTTTTGGGAAATAAATACACAAAAACATCATAGTTTTAAAAATGTGTATAGAATTCAAGCTTAAATTTGAGCACGTATTTAGACAGGATGGTGGGCACTTGGGGTCTATATTATAACATAGAAGTCTAAAAACTTTGAATGTTATAATATCAAATCCAATCAATCGAAACACCAGAAAACCGAACGCTCAGAATAGCAAATTTTTTCCCAGGGAAAAAATTTGCTGTTCCGACAAACATACACACAACTCAAACACCAAAATAAATAATCCACACACATACACTTCATGAAACCCTCCACTAAACCAGACACATACCACTAGCTACCTACTTACCTTAACCCAACCCTAACCCTAAGGTCCCTAACTATCGCACACTCACCTTACCCGCTCCCTAACCCTAACTCACCTACCCCACCCTAATCCTCACATCCACACAATCACACATTTACCTGACCCGCGCCCTAACCCTGACTCACCTAACCCATGCCCAATCGCACACTCATCTTCATTCGCACACTTAACTTAAGCCGGTCCGTAACCTTCACTCCACAGTTGAGGAAATAGCGAAGCTGCAGAAACGGCCCACTGAATACTTTCCCTAGGAAAGTATTCGGTGTTCTGCAGCTTCACTATTTCAAGCGTTCACTCTACTGGGTTCGATATTATAACATTCAAAATTTTTTTACTTCGATGTTATAATATAGACCCGGGCACTTGCCAAGACAAGGGAAGAGAATTTTTGCAGCAGATGCACTGCAATGTTTAAAAAACACAAGACTGAATTTTTGCCAGATCAGAAATTTAACAGTTCACAGACAGTAATATTTGATGTATCTCAGATGGTGATTAATGCTAAGAGAATTAGTAATTAATTGTATTTATTTGTAAAAATAACACTGCTGCAGCCGGATACACAAACCGTTTCCAATTTATTAAAAATAATTCCACAAATGTAGATTGAGCGCTTTCTTCCCTGTAAGTAGGGATTTCATCAGAATCTGCCATTACATACCATATTTCCCCTTAAATACTAAATTAAAACATGACATCATCCAATTAAGCACATAAAGCAACATATACCCCATGAATTTTAAAAAACACATTTTCATTTGTTTAAAAATATAGTACTAAAACATTTAAACTGCATTACTAACATTTTTAAAAAAACACTTAAATATTTAATATAAACTGCACATATATAATAATAAACTGATACCAAAATCTTCTACATACAAATTA